>NC_142463.1:20517766-20669282 GCF_049115385.1 Moschus berezovskii
GATGTTTTGCTGGAATTTTCTTGCTTTTTCTATGATCCAACAGATTTTGGCAATTTGATCTCTGGTTCCTCTGCCTTTTCTAAATCCAGCTTGCACATCTGGAAGTTCACCGTTCATGTACTGTTGAAGCCTTGCTTGGAGAATTTTGAGCATTACTTAGCTAGCATGTGAGATGCAATTGTGTGGTGGTTTGAACATTCTTTGGCATTGCCTTTCTTTGGGATTGGAATGAAAACTGACCTTTTCCAGGCCTGTGGCCACTGCTGCATTTTCCAAATTTGCTGGCATATTGAGTGCAGCACTTTGACAGCATCATCTTTCAGGATTTGAAATATCTCAACTGGAATTCCATCACCTCCACTCGCTTTGTTCATAGTGATGCTTCCTAAGGCCCATTTGACTTCGCATTCCAGGATGTCTAGCTCTGGGAGATTGATCACACCATCGTGGTTATCTGGATCATGGAGATCTTTTTTGTACAGTTCTTCTGTGTATTCTTGCAACTTCTTAATATCTTCAGCTTCTGTTAGGTCCATACCATTTCTGTCCTTTATTGAGCCCATCTTCGTATGAAATGTTCCCTTGGTGTCTCTAATTTTCTTGAAGAGATCTCTAGTCTTTCCCATTCTGTTTTTTTCCTCTATTTCTTTGTATTGACACTGAGGAAGATTTTTTTTTTTAATCCTTGTTATTCTTGGGAACTTTTGAAAGTGACAAATAGATTCAAGGGATTAGATCTGACAGATCGAGTGCCTGAAGAACTATGGAAAGAGGTTTGAGACATTGTACAGGAAGCTGTGATCAAGCAAAGTGACCATCAAGTAGTGACCATCCCCAAGAAAAAGAAATGCAAAAAGGCAAAATGGTCTGGTGGATGTAAGGCGTCTGAGGATGCCTTACAAATAGCTGAGAAAAGAAGAGAAGTGAAAGGCAAAGGAGAAAAGGAAGAACCTTGCAATTCTTTGGAACTCTGCATTCAAATGGGTATATCTTTCCTTTTCTATTGTTAGTTCTAATCCTGTTATCTTAAAATGTATATGGAAGTGGGTCTGGTAAGACCTTTACAACCTTGAGACATTCTTTTGATTTACTGTAATAACCAATTGAAAAAGTATATAGCTCCCTTGCTAAGACTAGTGAGGGGGGGCACTCTCTGTCCCCCTTCTGATGTCTATGTCAGAAGCTTTTTCTTTCCCTTTTTATGCTTTAATAAAACTCTGCTACACAAAAGCTCTTGAGTGATCAAGCCTGGTCCCGTAGCTACATCTTCTTCGGTGATCCCGAATCTGACATCATTTACCATAAGCTATCAAAAGTAAATGCCAGGTGTCTGCAATGGTAGTCAGTGGGCAGGGAAGACTTCCTGGGGCTCAAGGATTGGATGTATCAAACTTTAGCCCTGTGAAACTGACATGTGAAACAGTGTCATGTACTTTCCCACTCTGATGCAACTTGATGGTATTTGTTTAGATGAATGCTTCAGGAGAATGTGCTAAAAAGAGGTACCACCTGCTACACATTGTAAATCCTTTGTGTGTGTCAGTAGTGCCTGATATAAGGCTTTAGTTTCTCTGTGGACTTTGCAAGTCAGGAAATTTTGATACCTGTAAGAACTTTGAAGCCAGAGTGATAGCTCTGTGTTACATTTAATGGTCTATTTTTAAAAATTGGGTTTATACAGAAAATGGTCTTACATAGGTTCTCTACCTCCCAGTGGGAAGGCAGGGATTGACAGAGATTAGAAGGAATGGAGCAATAGTTACGACTAATTTCCCAGCAGGAACTATTTTGTTGTTAAAAAAAATGAACATGGTTTGTTAGTGAGCCATAAGTGTGTAGACCCAAGACCTGAAAATGGACAATTTGTGAGAACCTGTATGTTACTGTTATGTTGAAAGTAGTTATTATTCTGATCATTTGAACATTTATATCTCTTGACCTTGCAACTATTTATTTTAATATCTCAAAGTCAGCTCAGCGTTAGCATTTATAAAACCGAGGTCATTGTCTTTCTCAGAAACCTACTCCTATTTTCTAGCTTACTAAATGGTACCACTTCCTCAAGACAGAAAACTTTGTTATCCTTGTTACCTTTCTCTGCCTCATTCCAGCTCCTTTATATTGTACTCTGCGTCTGCTGCTGCTGCTGCCAAGTCGCGTCAGTCATGTCCTACTCTGTGCGACCCCATAGACGGCAGCCCAACAGGCTCCTCTGTCCCTGGGATTCTCGGCAAGAATACTGGAATGGGTTGCCATTTCCTTCTCCAATGCATGAAAGTGAAGTCACTCAGTCGTGTCCGACTCTTAGCGACCCCATGGACTGCAGTCTACCAGGCTCCTCTGTCCACCGGATTTTCCAGGCAAGAGTACTGGAGTAGGGTGCCATCGCCTTCTCCATACTCTACCTCTAAATAGCACCAATTCCCTCTTGTTTCTACAAGCACTTGTATGCCTAAATGGTCCAAGCTGTTGTAATCTGTTGGCTCTGCTACTCCTGTAACTTCTAACTAGTCTTTGTCTAGCATTGCTTACCCTCCCGTACATGGACCCATCATAAAATAGCCAGAAGAAGCTTTTTAAAGTACAGATTTGATTATTTGATGTTTATTTAAATTCATTTAGTGTGTATTTGTATTACTCTTAGGAGTAATAGTCTTAGGATCACATCTGAAACTCTTGACGTGGCCCATGAAACTCTGTACAATCCTGTTCCTATTTTTGTCTCTATATACAGTGTGTTCTCTGTGCCTGGAGTGATCTTTTCTTCATATATACCTCCTACTTAGTCTCAGCTTACATCTCACTTCCTTATGAAAGGCTTTTCTGATCTCATCCATACCTGGCTGTCCCTAGGCTAAGTTGGGTTTTCCATGATGTACTTTGATTAAACCCTCTACTTTTCCTTCATAGTTCTCACAGAAATTGTAGATGAAGAATTATTTGTCTTTCATCTCTCAGTGGATTGTCTATTAGTCTGGTTAGGTTGCCATAACAAAATACCATAGGCTGAGGGCTTAAACAACAGAAATTTATTTTCTCATAGTTCTGGAGGCTAGATGTCCAGGATCACAGTGCCGGCCTGGTTGGTTTCTAAAGAGAACTGTCTTCCTGGCTTGCAGATAAAAAGCCATTTTCTTACTGTTCTCACTTTATGCTTACATGGCCTTTCCTTTATGTGTGTATGTGTGTGTATGTGTATAAGGGTGGGGAGTGTAGAGAAAGGGAAAGATCAAGGATCAAGTTCTTCCTCTTCTTATAAGGTCTCCAGGCCTGTTGGATTAGGCCCCCCCTGTTCTTATGAACTCATTTAACTGTAATTACCTCCTGAAGATACTATCTCCAAGTAGAGTCAGTCATTGGGGAATTAGAGCTTCAAAATAGGAATTTTGGGTGAGGGACACAATTCAGATCATAGCAAATGGTAAGCTCCATCAGGTCAGGATCACATTTATGTGACCTAGGACAAGAATATAAGTGGAGATAGAAATGTAAAAGAGTTTTAAGTAAAGCTAATAAACTGTAAAATAAAATATGTTTTATCCTTCTATCTTGAGAAATATAGTTTCATAATAACAAATTACAGAAAAGTATGAAACTATTGTTTTTTTAAGGTGTTAAATATTTTATTAATTTTAATTTAATATTATTATTTTTAATAATGAGTACCAGGCACATGTTGTGGCCACTTCAGAAGAGAAGTGAAAAAAAGACAAATTTGTATGTAGTAAAGAAATATTGAAAAAATTTATAAGTGGTTACAAACCTGGATACTTCTGTGGGCAGAAGGGAAGCCAGTTGAAACTATACTATACAGAGCTTATTTGCATTTCTATAGAAAGGAACTATTTTGTATTGCTGTCACTTATCTGTAATTTAGAGAGTTGTAAAATAGCACAAAGACAATAAAAGGCTAGAATCAAATAATTTAATCTCTAAACAATGCATAGTTTTCAATCTGAAGATTATTACTGTTTTTTTTTCTTTACTTACACCAAGTTTTCTCACTTTCTCTCACTCTTGATTAAACCAGTCTCAAATACTATTCCTGATCATAAAACAAGGTTGGTCTCATTAAATATAGCCTAGTTTTTTACACAGGGATAGCAATAAGGTTAATTTCCTGTTTGGCCTTCTTAAATTTGCTTTGCTGGGAATTTTATAAAGAATCTCAGATTGAACTTTTAAAAAGCCGCTGTTATTTGTATTTCGAGGCTAGAGAGCCAAGCTTAAGAAATTCTTTATCAGATTCATCTGTAATACCTATGAATTTGGGTGGATTCTTCTTTTTTTCAAGGTCCTTAAAAATGTCTTAAGGGTCTTGGGTCTGCCAGGAAGTGACCTGCTGGACCCTGTAAAACCAGGCCCGTTTTCCTTATAGCATTTATGTATTGAGTCAAAAATTCAACCATAGTTCTTTAAAAGTGGCCTGTTTTACCTGATTAAATAAGTATCATTCTCAAATATGACATTTTAGGTAAACTCTTAGTTGCATAACCATTTATTACAATTATGTTTTAAGGGAATTCAGTAAGTAAATTTAGTAAGACTTTCTCAAATCTCACTGGAGTCAGTGAGACTCAGATACAATTCAGAAATGTTTCCTTTTACAAAAGCAAATTATTAAGAATTTAGATAGATTAAGAAGAAAGAGTAGGCTTCCTTATATACCCAGAAAATAGGCCTTAAGACAATATTCCAAACAAACTACGGTCATCCCTCATTAGTTCATTCAGCCTTAATGTAATTTCATTTCACTAGATTTTAGATTAGTAGTCTGCTTCTTGACTAAAAAGAGTTACGGAAATTCTGACTCAGTCCACTGCAATGGTCTGAAAGTTTTCCACAAGTGACAGCATCAGAAACCTGTACCCAAAGAGTCTGTTCTTTAA
Organism: Moschus berezovskii; assembly: GCF_049115385.1. Lineage (NCBI taxonomy): Eukaryota > Metazoa > Chordata > Mammalia > Artiodactyla > Moschidae > Moschus > Moschus berezovskii. The sequence goes on from NC_142463.1 coordinate 20,522,656, forward strand.
AGTGTCGATAGTTTGAAATACCTACTACAGTCCTTTTCCAAGGAACTCTGAAACAATTCTTTGTTGAAAACACAGACTTTGGCTTTTAGTTGATTGTAAAGCCTTGAACCTAGCATCAGTGTAAAAAATAAAAAAATCTCTTGGTCAATGACAGCTGTGGTCAGTTTATTATTGACAGTTTTTAAATGTGAATGGAGTGATGAGAGTTTATAACAAGAACAGTCCAACTAACAGGGGAATTAAGTTGTTTCTGTAGCATACAAAATAAGAATCATAAGATCAACTCAAAAAAAATTTTAGCGAACTGTCTCTAGGGGTAGTTTTTTCAAAGAAGACAGTGGATATTACATCTGATTTATAAAATATGAATGAACATAGATTTTACAGAGGAAAAATTCTTGGTATATAATATGTAATAATCTTTTGACACAGAACATGCCAGGATTAAACTACAGATATCAAGTAAAAAGATTTAGTAAGACTGCAATAAATGGTAGACATTTATCAGTATACATTTATAAAATTCCATTGGCCTAGAAGAAGCTAGATTTAGATTTTTAAAGTAAGGCTGTTAGCACATAACTTTTTAAGTGATAACTGAAATTAAGACTGAAAAAACTAAACTATTATTTCCTAAAATCTAGCAAAACACTGTGAGGACTCATAGACAGGAATACATTATGGGATAAATGCATGCTCAGTCACTCAGTTGTGTCTGACTCTTTGTGACCCCATGGACTGTAGCCCACCAGGCTTCTCTGTCCATGGGGTTTTCCAGGCAAGAATACAGGAATGGATTGCCATTTCCGACTCTAGGTTATGAGATAAAAGGGAATTGACAAATCTCTAGAAACTCCCCATAATTATACAGTTTCTGGAATATTTATATTCATAGCATTTTAGCTGTATAAATTTAAACTAGGGAAAACTGAGCCTCTTTTCTGATTTGACAGCTTTTTCCATTAAACTCATCAATAGTAAAATGTCAAATAAACTAAATAAAAGGTAACACAATTTTGAATAACCTCAGCTTTTCCATAAGGAACCTTATTTTGTTTCTTTTCTTAAATAATTAAGGACATAATAAGTCAACATAAAGTGAAGGAAGTTATTTTATTAAGGTATAAAATATTTGCTATCTGGGCACATTACACAGGAAAAAAGAATAAACTTTAATAAGGTAGGTGAAAGCAATAAACAGTAAGCCAAGGAAACTGGCGCATCAAAATTGGGCAAAAGTTGCTAAAAATTTAACCAGTTCATAGCTTTTCAGATTCATTTCATGGTATTTATAAGCCACAGGAAACAAAAGTCACTTTCCCAATTTTGTTCTCTTTTGTATTCTGGAACATATTCACACTTTACTTGAGGACGGTTCTTAGGGGGTTGTCAAATCAGATTTAATTCTATAGTAATACTAAAATGATAGTAATATGTAATGTGTTTATCATTGCTGTCTTCAAATGAATCAATAAATAACACATTATTAAAATGTCTGAGAGGTAATTAGATTTAGATGAAGTCCTGAGGGTGCCCTTATAAGGAATTAGTGTCCTTATAAGAAGAGAGAGAGAGACAGAGAGTACGTGGCTCTCCCCTTCCACTGCCAGCCCCCTACTTCATTCCCTTCTCTTGCTCTCTCCCATGAGGACACAGTGAGAAGGTGACTGCTGGTTGTAAGTCAGGAAGTGAGCCCTACAAGGAACCAGATCTGCTAGCATCTTTTTTGTTTTATTTGTTTATTTTGGCTGCTCTGGCTGCTGCATAAAGGCTTTCTCTAGTTGCGGCAAGTGGAGGCTCTGTGGGCTGGCTTCTCATTGCAGTGGCTTCTTGTTGCAGGGCACAGACTTTAGGGTGAGCTGGCTTCTATAGTTGCGGTGCATGGGCTTAGTTGCTCTGTGGAATGTAGAATCTTACTGAATCAGAGATCAAACTCATGTCCCCTGTATTAGAATCTTCAAATCTGCTAGCATTTTGATCTTGGACTTCCCAGCCTCCAGACTGTGAGAAATAAATGTCTGTTGTGTAAGCTAAACACACACACAGATACAAAACCTTGCAGTTTTCATTTGTAGTGCAGTTATTATTGATAGTTATAACTCATACAAATAAGCTCTTTGGGTGTCCCCAAAAAGTTTTGCTTGATGAATTTTGAGAAATATATATGAAACCATACAACTCAAATTGGGACTTGGTTGCATGGCCAGGACTCAAATCCAGCCAGAACCTAAACTGGTACTTGAACCCATTGTCTTTTAATTGAGATCAAATACTCACGTACCAAATATCAAGACTTCATGAAGTTCAGGTTATTTATGTCTCATTGCAAAAAGAATTCAGTGAGAGACAATGATAGGTAAGAAGTAGATTTACTTAGAGAGTATATGCATTTCATAGACAGAATGTAGTCCATCTCTAAAGGTAAGAGCTGGCCCTACGTCATAGGATTATCTTGGAAAATGAGAGTGGCCATGGGAGAAACACGTTCCATACAGAGTGTGGGCCATCTCAGAAGGCAAGAGGCCCTGAAACATGGCAGAGTTAGTTTTTATGGGCTGGGTAATTTCATAGGCTAACGAGTGGGAGGATTATTTCCACTATTTTGAAGAAGGGGCAGAGGTTTACAGGAATTGGACCCTGCCCACTTTTTGGCCTTTTTATTGTTGGCCTTGAAACTGCCATGGTGCTAGCAGGTGTGTCATTTAGCGTATGTTAATGTATTATGACCTTCATTGGAGGGACTGATGCTAAAGCTGAAACTGCAATACTTTGGCCAGCTCATGCGACGAGTTGACTCACTGGAAAAGACTCTGATGCTGGGAAAGGTTGGGGGCGGGAGGAAAAGGGGACGACGGAGAATGAGATGGCTGGATGGCATCACCGACTCTGTGGACATGAGTTTGAGTGTACTCCGGGACTTGGTGATGGACAGGGAGGCCTGGCGTGCTGTGATTCATGGGGTCGCGGAGAGTCGGACACGACTGAGCGACTGAACTGAACTGAACTGAACTGAATGTATTATGATGAGCGTATAGTGAAGCTCAAGGTCTAGTGGAAGTTGAACTTCTGCCATCTTTGACCTAATCAGTTCTAACCATTTTTTCCTGTCTTCAAGGGCTATGTCGTTCTTTTACAATAAGACTGTGAAAAAAGAATGTAAAGTGTGTTTTTATTTTATGTTGATTATGTATTGGATTGATATTGTGAATGTCAGTTCAGTTCAGTTGCTCAGTCTTGTCCTACTCTTTGGGACCCCATGGACTACAGCACGCCAGGCTTCTCTGTTCATCACCAACTCCTGGAGCTTGCTGAAACTCAAGTCCATCAAGTCGGTGATGCCATCCAGCCATCTCATCCTCTATCATTCCCTTCTCCCACCTTCAATCTTTCGCAGCATCAGGGTCTTTTCCAGTGAGTCAGTTCTTCTCATCAGGTGGCCAAAGTATTGGAGCTTCAGCTTCATCATCAGTCCTTCGAATGAATATTCAGAATTGATTTCCCTCAGGATTGACTGATTTGATCTCCTTGCATTCCAAGGACTCTCAAGAGTTTTCTCCAACACCGCAGTTCAGAAGCATCAATTTTTTGGCGCTCAACTTTCTTTATGGTCCAACTGTCACATCCATACATGACTACTGGAAAGACCATAGCTTTGATTGACTGTATGGACCTTTGTCAGCAAAGTGATGTTTCTGCTTTTTAATAAGCTGTCTAGGTTTGTCATAGCTTTTCTTCCAAGGAGCAGGTGATTTATTGTGAATAATAAAAGACGCTTGCTATAGTATATTGTGAATATACTAAGTTAAATATATTAAAAATTGTGTTATTTTGACAATACCAGCTTCATAAACTTTCTTGAGTCATTTTGTTTTCAGATTAAAAAACCATTTTTTTATTTGGCTGCACCAGGTCTTAGTTTATAGCATACAGGACCTTTGATCTTTTTTTGTTGCATGCAGTATCTTTACGGCAGTATCATGTGGCATGAAGGGTCTAGTTCCCTGACCAGGGATCGAACCCAGGCCCCCTTATTGGGAGCTCAGAGTTTTAGCCACTGCACCACCAGGGAATTCCTTCGATTTTTTTTTTCCCCCTTAAATTAGAGGGTATTTGTTCTGCTACAGTAGTAAAAATTGGAATTGGTAAAAAAAAAAAAATTCTTAAAGCAGTACATGGATTTAGAAGTGAACCAGGAGCTCCACATGTCAAACTTTGTAATGGAGTCTCATGATAAATTATTCTTGTCACAGAAGATATTACACAATATTTTAACATCACCTTATAAGTTGCTATCACTTATGTTGCAATTTCGCCATCCCTTAAAACAATAGCTAGGCAGTCATAGAACATGTTTTAACATCTCCTTTAATGTTTTCAGTGCTGGGATATCAAGAAAACCCAAAATAGCAGTATGTTCAGACTAACTTTGAACTGTGGTGGTCCTAATAAAGTAGTCGATGAAAATTTATTGGTGAATCTGCGTCATAGTCATGTGTGGTGAACAAACTCTAAGGTGGCCCCCATGGTCTCCTCTTCCTATTAATATTTTTGTGTAATCCTATTCCCTTTGAGTATGGCAGTACCTGAAACTTGCTTCTAACCAATGAAAGAGTAAAAGTGATAAGATGTCATTCATGTGTCTATATTATGGTATATAAGACTTTGTCTAAGTTAGTAGACTCACCATAGAAACTGTCTTTCTGGCTTCTTGAAGTAGGCAGCCATGTTGGGAAAACCCATGTGGCACAGAATGATGGTAGCTTCTAGGAGCTGAGGTTGGCTTTCAGTTGATATCCAGTGAGCAGCTCCGGCCTCAGTCCCGTAGTCACAAGGAAATAAATTTGGCTAACTACCTGATTGAACTTAGAAGTGGATTCCTCCTTAGCCAAGCCACTGTATAAGAATGCCGGGGGTGACACAGCTTATCTAGGTCCTCTGCTTAGGCATTGTGAGACCCTAAGCACAGGACCTGGATAAGCTGTGCTTGAATTCTAGACTCATAGAAATTGAAATAGTAAATGTGTGTTGTCTTAAGTGGTTATGATTGTGATAATTTCTTATGCAATAGAAAAAGAATACATCATGCCAACTTACTTTTTCCACTTTCTTGCTTTAATTTCCTTGTATTTTACTGCAATGTTACTTTTATTGAATCTGCTATGTGAAAATTCTTTTGACTAAAATACATATTTAAAATTTTTTTAAAACATTTATTTGGCTGGATTGGGTCTTAGATGCGGCACGCAGGATTTTCCTTGCATCATGTGAGATTTTTCCTTATGGTGAGGGAACTCAGTAGTTGCAAAGTCCCAGCTTAGTTGCTCCACAACACGAGGGATCTTAGTTCCCCAACCAAGGACCAAACCCATGTCTTCAGCATTGCAAGGCAGATTCGATTCCAAGGCAAACCATTCAATATCATGGTAGTCCAAATCTATGCATCAACCAGTAATGCTGAAGAAGCTGAACGGTTCTATGAAGATCTACAAGACCTTCTAGAACTGACACCCAAAAAAGATGTCCTTTTCATTATAGGGGACTGGAATGCAAAAGTAGGAAGTCAAGAAACACCTGGAGTAACAGGCAAATTTGGCCTTGGAGTACAGAATGAAGCAGGGCAAAGGCTGATAGAGTTTTGCCAAGAGAATGCACTGGTCATAGCAAATACACTCTTCCAGCAACACAAGAGAAGACTCTACACATAGAAATCACCAGATGGTCAAAACCGAAATCAGATTGATTATATTCTTTGCAGCTGAAGATGGAGAAGCTCTATACAGTCAGCAAAAATACAACCGGGAGCTGACTGTGGCTCAGATCATGAACTCCTTATTGCCAAATTCAGACTTAAATTGAAGTAAGTAGGGAAAACCACTAGACCATTCAGGTATGACCTAAATCAAATCTCTTATGATTATACAGTGGAAGTGAGAAATAGATCCAAGGGATTAGATCTGATAGACAGAGTGCCTGACGAATATGGACAGAGGTTCGTGACATTGTACAGGAGACAGGGATCAAGACCATCCCCAAGAAAAAGAAATGCAAAAAAGAAAAGGGCTGTCTGAGGCGGCCTTACAAATAGCTGTGAAAAGAAGAAGCAGCGAAAATCAAAGGAGAAAAGGAAAGATGTGCCTGTTTGAATGCAGAGTTCCAAAGAATAACAAGGAGAGATAAGAAAGCCTTCCTCAGTGATCAGTGCAAAGAAATAGAGGGAAAAAATAGAATGGGAAAGACGAAAGATATCTTCAAGAAAATTAGAGATATCAAGGAAACATTTCATGCAAAGATGGGCTCAGTAAAGGACAGAAATGGTATGAACCTAGCAGAAGATATTAAGAAGAAGTTGCAAGAATACATAGAAGAACTATATAAAAAAGATCTTCATGACCCAGATAATCATGATGATATGATCACTCACCTAGAGCCAGACATCCTGGAATGTGAAGTTAAGTGGGCCTTAGGAAGCATCACTACAAACAAAGCTATTGGAAGTGATGGAATTCCAGTTGAGCTATTTCAGATCCTAAAAGATGATGCTGTGAAAGTGCTGTACTCAACATGCCAGCAAATTTGGAAACCTCAGCAGTGGCCACAGGACTGGAAAAGTTCCGTTTTCATTCCAATCCCAAAGAAAGGCAATGCCAAAGAATGTTCAAACTACTGCACAATTGAACTCATCTCACACGCTAGCAAAGTAATGCTCAAAATTCTCCAAGCCAGGCTTCAATAGTATGTGAACTGTGAACTTCCAGATGTTCAAGCTGGTTTTAGAAAAGGCAGAGGGACAAGATATCAAATTGCCAACATCCATTGGATTATCGAAAAAGTAAGAGAATTCCAGAAAAACATCTACTTCTGCTTTACTGACTATGCCAAAGCTTTTGACTGTGTGGATCACAACAAACTGTGGAAAATTCTCAAACAGATGGGAATACCAGACCACCTGACCTGCCTCCTGAGAAATTTGTATGCAGGTCAAGACGCAACAATTAGAACTGGACATAAAACAACAGAGTGGTTCCAAATTGTCAAAGGTGTAGGTGAAGGCTCTATATTGTCACCCTGCTTATTTAACTTATATTCAGAGTACATGATGAGGATTGCTAGGCTGGATGAAGCACAAGCTGGAATCAAGATTGCTGGGAGAAATATCAATAACCTCAGGTATGCAGGTGATACCACCTTTATGGCAGAAAGCGAAGAAGAACTAAAGAGCTTCTTGATGAAAGTGAAAGAGGACAGTGAGAAAGTTGGCTTAAAACTCAACATTCAGAAAACTAAGTTCATGGCATCTGGTCCCATCACTTCATGGCAAATAGATGGGAAACAGTGGAGACAGTGGCTGACTTTATTTTTTTTGGCTCCAGAATCACTGCAGATGGTGACTGCACCCATGAAATTGAAAGACGCTTGCTCCTTGGAGGGAAAGTTATGACAAACCTAGACAGCATGTTAAAAAGCAGAGACATTACTTTACCAACAAAGGTCTGTCTAGTGAAGGCTATGGTTTTTCCAGTAGTCATGTATGGATGTGAGAGTTGGACTGTAAAGAAAGGTGAGCGCCAAAGAACTGATGCTTTTGAACTGTGGTGCTGGAGAAGATTCATGAGAGTCCATTGGACTGCAAGGAAATCCAACCAGTCCATCCTAAAGGAAATCAGTCCTGAATATTCATTGGAAGGACTGATGCTGAAGCTGAAATTCCAATACTTTGCCACCTGATGGGAAGAACTGACTCATTTGAAAAGACCCTGTTGCTGGGAAAGATTGAGGGTAAGAGGAGAAGGGGGTGACAGAGGATGAGATGGTTGCATGACATCACCGACTCAATGGACATGAGTTTGAGTAAACTCCGGGAGTTGGTGATGGACAGGGAGGCCTGGCATGCTGCAGTCCATGGGGTTGCGAGGAGTCGGACACAACTGAGCGACTGAACTGAACTGAGCTGGACTTCCAAAGAAGTCCCTGGCTAAACTGTATTTAACCTTTTAACAAGTGAAAAAACCAATTAGCTAAACTAGATTTCTTTTTTTTTTTTTTGCCCTTTCCCCATCCTTTTCAAATGATAAATGTAAGTTTGTAAAAACACCGCATAATTTTCTGCTCTGTTTGTACCATTTTATACTCCTACTATCAGTGATAGTGAGAGTTCTAATTGTCCCACATCTATACCTACTCTACTTGTTATAGTAAGAATTTAAATTTTAAGACCAATCTAAGGGGGTGGGTAGTAATATCTCATTGTGATTTTAACTTGCATTTCTTAGATGAAAAATGATGTTAATGATGACATAAAGCAACCAACAATTGTAAGTAATTACTAGATTCTACTCTAAGCACTCTACATATAATCATCAAGTAGTCCTCATCACAGCTTTATGATATGCGTGCTATTATTCCATTATTATTATTGTTGTTATTATTATTAAGTAACCTGTGGTTGGGTATTAGAGAATGGAAGATCTTGAGTAGGAACTTGGAACCTCACCTTAACTGCATGGCCTCAGCTTGGGGTGGGGATAGACAGAGGCTAGTTTGCTGGATGTGGGAGTGTGGGCTTCTGTGACTGACCCTGATATCATCACGAGACTTTCCCAAAGTGGGACTCCGTACTTATTGAAAGGTGGTAGATTTCTGAGAGAGAGTTTCCATTTTTGTTATAGAGAACGGGGGATTCTGGGAAGGAACTGTGAGAGAGAAATGATTGGGCTGGTACATGGAGAGGGAAAGTGTCTGTAGCTGCCAGGTAAGGTAAGTTTGGTTGGGTAATTAGAACAGTGGCTTTCAAATCTTTTTGACTGTGACCCTCAATAATAGATTTTACACTGTAACCCATGACACGTGTTTGCACTTATAAATAATACATATTTCAATAACAGGTGTTACAAACACAAATTTCACTAAATAGTTCTTCCCCTCACTTTGTGTGAAGCACTTTGATATTTTCTTTTCTGAAAATTCTGTTTCCCTTTTAAGAAAATATTGGTCCTGACTTTCTAAACTGATTTCATGACTCACTAAAGAGTTGTGACCTGCATTTGAAAAGCACTGGTTGGAGTATGAATTAATCTTTTGGATGTTATCCTGGAAGAACAGTTTGACATGCTTTGTCATCCATATGAATGAGAGGATCTCATCCGAGTTGGCAGGTGCTCTGAAGCAGGGGACCAAGATTTTGCTTAATTTCCACTCCCTTAGCTGTCAGTGTTTAGCTCAATAATTTATTTGCTTTTGTCAGATGGTTTCTTATGTGTTTGTACTTATCTTCCCCTTTAGATTGAGAGCTTGCCCTCTTGGGAGGGCAAGACCTATGATAATAACTAATAATTCTATAGCACTTCCTCTGTGCTAGACACTTTTCTGTTTTACATATAATAATCTTCACTGCTGCTGCTGCTAAGTTGCTTTAGTCGTGTCCGACTCTGTGCGACCCCATAGACGGAAGCCCACCAGGCTCCCCCATCTCTGGGATTCTCCAGGCAAGAACACTGGAGTGGGTTGCCATTTCCTTCTCCAGTGCGTGAAAGTGAAAAGTGAAAGTGAGGTCGCTCAGTCGTGTCCAACTGAGTGACCCCATGGACTGCAGCCTACCAGGAATTTTCTAGGCAAGAGTACTAGAGTGGCTTGCCATTGCCTTCTCCTAAACAACCCACCTATTAAGTACCTTACGTATTTTCATTCTATAGGTGGGGAAATGTCAGTGACTTACCCTTCTTTACAGTACTTATGCAGCTTACCTCATATAATATCTGCCATAGAAATTATTTCATTAATAATTTATGGATGAAATTAAACTAAGTAGTTTCTAGGCCTACTTCTCTTAATTTGACTTATGGCTTTTCTTACCCGATGGTTGTTTAAGTGACTGGAGAGTAATACAAATTGAATTTAAAATGATACTGGATTTTGTTTGAAGAAGTACAGAGTTTACTTAAATTGGTTCCTGAGCCCTAGCATTACAACTCTTTTGTCCTCCTTGAGGTCTGGGCTTGAGAATGAATAGTGTTGCAGAAATGCCCACATATTCTTAGCTCATTATTTACTGATTTGGGATCCTTAATGTGCTTTGTTCCAGTCTGCTACCCACTGCAGCAGCTGTTCTAGCCTGACCCACGCCTCCTGAGTTAACAGTATTTCTGTCACAGTGTGAGTTTTCAAGTTGGTATGTGCAGTCTCTGCCAGAGTCCTCACTGTTGCCAGGCTTCAGGGCTGGAGGTTGTGACTGATGTGTGGGGGAGGGGATCTGATGCTTGTCACTGAGGAGGAACGAGGTGCTCCCTGGGACTCTGATTTGTTCCAGGCTGAGTGTGAATGATGTCAGGCAGACAGAGGACAGCTGATTCATTTGGGATCTGAGACTCCTCACTCTGCCTCACTGCTGCCTTTTGTGCTTTTAGGTTTTTTTAAGGGGGGGGTGTTGCTGAAAATCATAATTTTGAAGAAAAGTACTTTAATTTTTCTCTTAAATTTGGGAAGCCTTTGTAAGTTTCCTTTGGCTTATGCCTGCATACCTCTTGTGTGAGAGAACTTCCTGCCAAGATTCCAAGTGGGAGAGGGCAAAAGCTTGAGTAGCCAGGAAAATGATGAAACGGAGGAGAGAGAGACTGGGAGCACCATGCCTGCGGATCCAGTAAGGAGGCTGGGGTCTCTGAGTGGAAACTGGCAGGTGTCAGGAAAAGAACTAATGCCAACTAACATACCTTCATTTGCTTGGATAAAGACTCTGGTCTGGAGATGCCTGTCAGGAAGAGGGCTGGGCTGGCTTCATGAATTCAAGGTCAAAACAGTGGTCCTTGGCAGAGGTATATGGGGTTTCTAATTCTGAAAACTGAGTTAGATGTCTTTTAGAGATTCTTAGGTACTTGGGAAGCCGAGCTAACAATGAAGATTTTTTTTCCTGCCTTGCAAGCAAAAGTGTATTTAAAGTAAGTGTCAAAGCCCCAGTGGATGCGAGAAACAAATGGAAAGGAAAATATCTCCTCTTTTGACTAGAGAGGGTATTGTATTTCTGCCCTTGGCCTGTCAGCTCAGGACCTCAGATCTGCCCTTGCAGATCCAAGCCTGAGTCTTTTAGGGCGGGAATTTTATTTCTATGTTGACCAATTTAGGAGTAATACTTAGATAAGGATTTTGAAGCTGGGGAATGGAAGAAGACTTCCACTTCAGGGTAACTTTCCCAAGAGATGCTCAGGCTTCTAAAGAAGAAGAATTGAGTGAATTGATCAGAAAATTAGGGAACCAGGGAAAGGAGTGCCCTAGGGTTCATTCCCTTTCAGTGATCTGTCTTGAACAGCCTTTGCTGTAACAGGGCAGAGGGAATGCACTTCAGATTTCCTTCCGCTGAAGGGTAGTGGTTACGTGAAGACAGCATAGCTACTCAAGTAGGCAGACTTCGTCAGTGGGCTTCCTTTGGGTCTCCGCCCTTCAGTGCTAGTGGATGCTCATTGATTGAACTGATGATTCTACCAGATCTTGGGAAATCAGACTTGTTTGAAGTATAAAATTTTAAGGATTGGCACACTTTTTAAAAAAAAATGGTTTATTTCCATATTAAACCTACAAAGTAAATGACCACAATAGAGAAACTTCATCAATTAAGAAAACATAGGGATTAAAAATCATGCTCTCCAAACATTAGTGTACTACTGGTCATTTTAATCATTGTATCTGTTTTAGTGACTTTGAACTTGGATTAGGAAAACGCTCCTTGAGGATCTAGGAAGTAGTTTATCAATCTCTTCCCTTTTCAAACATTCCTTTTTAGACTGTAGCTCTAGAGTATAACCAATTTGCAGAGTGGTAATTAAGAGCAAAGAGAATGAAATTTGGTTTTCATAGATTTTTTATAATTTCTAATTATATATTCATCAGATGGCTAAGCCTCATGTGGTAAGATTTAAGACTCCAAAATTTTCTATAAGCAATGTTATTCAGGTTAACAAGAAAAGTGTACATTCTGATTAACTCTAGCGTATATGTACCGTTGACCCTGTTGTGTGTTCTGATTAGCTCCAGCTTATATGTACTGTTGACCCTTAAAACCACAGGCCCACTTACACCACAAATTTTTTCAATAAATATGTGCTACAGTACTATACAATGTATAGTTACTTGAACCTGCAGATGCAGAACCTCAGATATGGAGTGCTGACTATGAAGTTAGAGTGACAGCTGTGAAGTTATAGACAGATTTTCAGCTGCAAAGGGAGTTGGCACCTGCATTGTTCAAGTGTCAACTGTACTAGGGGACTAATTTTTTAAATTTAGATGTCATTTAGAGTTCTTTAGAAAAGTGGAAATTCTTTTTGAAAGTGAAAATTTAATATTTTTACTGATAATTTAAAAGTATATTGAAAAATTTTACCATCCTATTATATCTTCATATTTTGTACTCATCTGAGAAATATGCTGAAGCCAGCTAGAGGGATAATATATAGGAAGGTGGCGATTTCTTTTGAATATATATAATTAAATACAAGTAGAATGTCATCAAATCCAAACAGGTAGCAGTAACAATACAGGAAACTAACATCATTTAAAACAGGTGCTTATGTGATACTTAAGGTTTTTTCCTATCTTGGCAATAAGATATTGTAGTTAAATATGGTATTTGTATAGAAAGCTATACCACTGCTACACAAATTAAATGCTGTGCATCTGTCAATTATTTTTCGTCATCTGTGAAATGTCTATTATATATGATTAAGAAATAGAAATTCATATTTACCATCTCTCTGTGTTCAGTCTAATGATCTCACTTAGTCTTCTTTATGATTTAACACATTAAGATGGTTAAATTGTTTTTTGGGGAAAAAACCTGCAAAATGAAAATTTAAATAGAAGCAAAATTTGTTATATATAGTGAAATAACATTCTTTGGTATACTCAGACGAAAGTTAGTTAAACAACTTGGTATTATTTTAGATGTAATCTAACAACTTAAACTATTAAGAATCCTTTACTTTTATTGACATAACACAACATATTGTCTGTTGCTTGTTAATTGATGAATTGTAGTAAATTTACAACATTTTCACAGAAGCCAACCTAAATACTTTGAATATCCAAAGCTTAACTTTTTGGTTTTAATTCTGTGGATTAAGTTTTTGTCTCCGTGGTCATTCTGTGCCAACATTGGTACTGGGTATGATATTAATATCTGAGAATGGTTTTTGACCACTTACTTTTCTTGAGCCTCTTGCCTAAACTAACCCACTTTGAATGTTTCTTTTTGGGTGAGAAATTACCACTGACTCTGTTTTTCTCTGCTATGGTACATTGTCAGAATCTCTGCTCTTTGCCGAGGATCTGAAGTAAACCAGCATGTACTTTCTCCCACGTCGGCTCCAGCCTGGTCCCTCTCTAAAGTCCCCTTTAGTGCCGATTGTGCTCTGGCTACTTCTCCTCTTGCCTTTTTCCTGAACACACACGCCCATAGCAGTCCTGGCAGTCCCTGTTCCAGCCGCTCACTGCAGTGGAGGTAAGGAAACCTACTGTGATGAACGTGGGCCTTAGCGATTGCTTCTGGCCTTATCAGGCCAGTAAAACCTAGACCTTTCTCCTTAATAATGGGGAAAAACTGCACAAAAGAGATGGCTTGTGTGAAAGGAATTCCACAGATCTCTGTTACATGCAAAATTAGGCCGAAAGTAGTGTAGCATATCAGTAGTTAGATAATTGTGTGTCCATCTTAACCAATGGACAGCCCTGTAACCAACCCGTAGGAGAAACATAGCATGATAGAATGCTTGAGCTCTCTGAGGGTTAAATAGTCCAAACCCACATTTTACATAGAAGGAAAATGAGTCCATACTATATGCTGGGCACTTTTTTTCTCGTGAAGAACTGTGATCACAAAGGAGTAAAGTCCCTGCTCTCAGTGAGCTTAGATTCTAGTGGAGGGAGGCAAACAAATTAGTGAGTAAATATATAACAGATGGACATAAATGATACTGAGAAAATACAGCAGGATAAGGGGGATGGGGAATGTGGGATCCAGGGGTTGACATTTCATGTAAGATGGCCAGGGAGGTCCTCAACAATAAGTTGACATTTGAGAAAAGACCTGAAGTCAGTCTCAAAGCCAGAACAGTGATATCTGAAGGAAAAGCATTTCAGACAGAGGCAGCAGAAAGTGCCTAAGACCTGATCTAAGATCTTGCTCTGTGTGTTCTTTGTATAGCAGAGTCCAGTGAAGCTCGTGTGGAATGAGTTAGGTGGTGAGTGGGAAGAAATGAGGTCTGAGATGTAGTGGGGCGCCAGATAAAGTAGAGCTTTAAAACCATGATAAGGATGCTTATTCTTTTACTGAGTGAGTTGAGAAGCTATTGAATAGATTAAAGCAGAAGAACGCCATGATCCAACTCAGATGAAAAGAATCACTATCATTGTAGTTAGAAGGCTACTGGTATATTCTAGGTGAGAGACAGTGGTTTGAACTCACGATGGTGCAGGGGGTAAGAAGTGTGGATTAGGTGCAGAATCTGAGAAAATGATAAGTTAAGGATAACTGAAGATTTGGAGCTGAACAGCTAGAAAATTTTAGTTATTGTGAACTGAGACTGGGGAACTGCAAGAGATAGTTAATTAGACATTCAGTTAGAGATACCTGAGGTCTGGGCCAAAGAGATGTAATTAGAAATTGTCATCTTATAAATGAATCATTAGGTTTATGAGATTATCCAGTGAGTAGAGAAGGAGGAAATGTTAATGAATTGAGCCCTGGACTAGGGCAATCTGACTTTAAGAGATTGGGGAGGCAAAGAACTAGCAGAGGAGAGACTAAAAAGGAACAGTTCTTCAGGAAGGACTAAGAAGCCAATTGAAAAAATTTTTCAAGTAAAAGGAAGGTATGATTGATCAATAGGTATTTGGTAAACTTTCTGTTAGGGAAAAATTAATGTGGAAAAAGACAAATTTAAATAGAAGCAAAACTTATTATACAGACTTAAGTGACATTATTTGATATATGAACTCAAACTCCAAAGACAATTGAGGGAAAGTTTAGACTGACATAGGACAGCATTAGAAGCTGATTCCTCCCTGAAACCACCTTATTCTGGAGGTACTAGACCTTGGTGCATTAGACTGAGA
Source organism: Moschus berezovskii (assembly GCF_049115385.1). Taxonomy (NCBI): domain Eukaryota; kingdom Metazoa; phylum Chordata; class Mammalia; order Artiodactyla; family Moschidae; genus Moschus; species Moschus berezovskii. The sequence goes on from NC_142463.1 coordinate 20,537,752, forward strand.
AAAATTGTAGGTTGGGTAGCACCCACAAGCTAAGGTGTACCCCATCTTGGCCCATGGCTTAAGGTACTAGGCCCCCTCACCCCCTGTTTTTTCAGCTGTGCCGTGTGGCTTACTGAATCTTGGTTCCCCAACCTTAAAATACTAGCCCGTGACACCTGTGTTCTTAGGACACAATCTAAGGCATATATTATAGCTTTAGGATTGACAACTTGTTAAATTCCCCCCCACCCCACCCCACCAGACTTGTCCACATGTCTGGTCACTGTATTAGTGTTTTATTTCATTCTTCTTTTGTATCTCTCATATGCATCATACCAGTTCACTGATATAGCAAGATAATTTTACCTTGTTGTTTGCTGGCTATGTTTGTATTTCTTTAAATATTCTTGAATTTTATTCTGAGATGTAGTTAAATTGTCAGAAAGAAATAGTTTGATCCTTTTGAGGGTTACTTTCAGGCTTTGTAGATGGTCCCAGAACAGCATTTGGGTCTAATTTTTTCTTTATATGGAGGCAGTACTTTCTAAGTATTGTACTTAATGACCATGCATTGTGAATTTTTTCTACTTTGGCTGGTGGGAGCATTGCCCATTCCTAGGCCTATGTGAGCTCTGGGAAGTAGTATCATTTCCTTAGATAGTTTCCTTCCCCATCTCACTGATCGGGACTGAAGACTCCAGAAACCCCCTGCTGAACTCTCTCTGTACAGTTCTCTCCTTTCTGCCTTTCAAATCCTATCCACCGTAGCCCCTCCAAATTCTCAGTTTTGCCCCCCTCACCGCAGGGAAATTGTTGAACTCTTTTTGGGTAACCCCTTCTTGTGTTGCTTCCTAGGAATTCTTCCCAGGTGGTAAGCTAGAGCAATCTTAGGACTTACTTTGGGGGCAAATTTACAGCTTACTTTCTATGTTTCCCTTCTGTGCAGTGTTTAAAACTATTGTTTCATATATTTCATCTTTTTTTTTTTTAACGTTTTTAAGGCATAAGGGTAGATCTGTCTCCATTTCCCCATCATGGCAGGAAGCAGAAACCCAATCTCCTAATAGTTTGAACTCATACTTCTATCATCAGAAATGAAGATTGCCTCATGAGATTATTGATTAACTGATGTACATGTTAGATAAACGTAGTAGATGGAGGACAGATTTTTTGTTTTATCTTGCTTGGTCAAGAAAAGTTGAGAAATGAAACAGCAGGTAATATTTGTGGAGCATTACTGTATACTAAGCATTTTTCTAATGTTCAGAATACTCCAGTGAGATGGTAATATAAGCCCATTTTATTGATGAAGTGAATAATCCAAGTCAGTTTATTTTATTGATGAAGGCACTGTGTACAGAGAGATTAAGGAAGTTACTAGTAAGCAGTTGTTGTTCAGTTCAGTTGCTCAGCCGTGTCCAACTCTTTGCGACCTCTTGGACTGCAGCATGCCAGGCCTCCCTGTCCATCACCAATTCCTGGAGTTTGCTCAAACTCATGCCCATTGATTCGTTGATGCCATCCAACCATCTCATCCTCTATTGCCTGTTTCTCTTCCTGCCCTCAATGTTTCCCAGCATCAGGGTCTTTTCCGATGAGTCAGCTCTTCATATCAGGTGGCCAAAGTATTGGAGCTTCAGCTTTAGCATCAGTCCTTCCAATGAATATTCAGTATTGATTTCCTTTAGAACTGACTGGTTTGATCTCCCTGCAGTCCAAGGGACTCTCAAGAATCTTCTCCAGCACCACAGTTTGAAAGTATCAATTCTTCGGCACTTAGCCTTCTTTGTGGTCCAACTCTCACATCCATGGATGACTACTGGAAACACTGTAACTTTGACTATACAAACCTTTGTCAGCAAAGTGATGTCTCTGCTCTTTAATATGCTGTCTAGGTTTATCACAGCTTTTTATTTTGTGGCTGCAGTCACCACCTACAGTGATTTTTGGAGCCCAAGAAAATAAAATCTGTTACTGCTTCCGTTTTTTCCCTATCTGTTTGCCATGAAGTGATGGGACTGGATGCTGTGATCTTAATTTTTTGAATGTTGAGTTTTAAGCCAGCTTTTTCACTCTCCTCTTTCACTTTCATCAAGAGGCTCTTTAGTTCCTCTTTGCTGCTGCTAAATCACTTCAGTCGTGTCCGACTCTGTGTGACCCCATAGACGGCAGCCCATCAGGCTCCCCCGTCCCTGGGATTCTCCAGGCAAGAACACTGGAGTGGGTTGCCATTTCCTTCTCCAATGTGTGAAAGTGAAAAGGGAAAGTGAAGTCGCTCAGTCATGTCTGACTCGTAGCGACCGCATGGACTGCAGCCTACCAGGCTCCTCCGTCCATGGGATTTTCTAGGCAAGAGTACTGGAGTGGCTTGCCGTTGCCTTCTCCTTAGTTCCTCTTTGCTTTCTGCCATTATCATCTGCATATCTGAGGTTGATATTTCTCCCGACAGTCTTGATTCCAGCTTATGATTCATTGAGCCTGGCATTTTGCATGATGTGTTCTGCATATTGACAATTACAACCTTGATGTACTCCTCTCCCAATTTTGAACCAGTCTATTGTTCCATATCTAGTTCTGACTGTTGCTTCTTGACCTGTACACAGGTTTCTCAGGAGGCAGGTATGATGATCTCGTATTCCCATCTCTTTAAGAATTCTCCACAGTTTCTTGTGATCCACACAGTCAAAGGTTTTTGCATAGTCAGCAAAGCAGAAGTAGATGTTTTTCTGGAATTCCCTTGTTTTTTCTATGATCTAACAGATGTTGGCAATTTGATCTCTGGTTCCTTTGCCTTTTCTAAATCCAGCTTGTACATCTGGAAGTTCTCAGTTCACGTAGCCAGTGGAAACTGGCATTCAGCCCCAAAGGATCTTGTAGTCTTAACTCAGCTATAGTGTTTCTAATGAAATGCGCTATTGTGTGTTTAGTTAGTAAGTAAACAAATTCTTAGGACTTAATAGCGCCACAGCTGAGTACCATTCTAACTATTTAAAAATCTGTAGATCATTCAATCCACACACCAGGTTTGTGTGGTAGGGATTATTGTTGTGCTAGTTTTGCAGATGAGAAAACAAAAGTTCAGAGAGGTTAAATAAATTACTTGAGATAAAACAGAGGGTAAATGGCAAAAGTGGGATTAAAACCCAAGCCGTCTGGCTCCAGAGATCGTGTTCTCAACAACTATACTGTCTGCTTCCCCATCTAAGACACTTCTTTCATGTAGTGTGTTTTGATCCTAAGTAATCTTGTGGACCCAGGTCTTCTCTTTTCCCACGGTAACCTAGTCATGACATTCTTATACAAATCCGCTCATACTCAAGGAGTTGGTATTTCTAATCCATTTTCACTTTCAGGCCATTATCTTTATTTCCTTTTAAAAACCTCTGTCCTTCTTTTAGGCGTGTGTCATTCCATTTTATTCTTTTACCCACGTTCATTGTTGTTATCCACTAATTTAGTTTTGTTCTCAGAGTTTACATTCTGAGTCTAGGACAGAGTGAGTTTTTAATGAACACAATGATGAACCTAAATTCTACAAAATTGTTACCATTTTTGCACATTAGTACATGTGCCTAATGAACATGCTTTTATTTAACAATTGAGGAAAAATAAGCTGAAAGAGAAAAATGATTCTAGTAAACAATATGAATCAGTGAAGAAAATTCTAGAGCTACTGGCAGTGAATTTAACCTCTATTTAAAAATAGATGACTCAGGAGAGATCTCGCATCTACATACTGCCACCATGCAGTGGCCATATTAGGATGTCTTTTATTTCCACAGAGTATACTAATGAGATGGCTGGATGGCATCACCGACTCTGTGGACATGAGTTTGAGTGAACTCCGGGAGTTGGTGATGGACAGGGAGGCCTGGCGTGCTGTGATTCATGGGGTCGCGGAGAGTCGGACACGACTGAGTGACTGAACTGAACTGAACTGAACTGATACTATTTTTAGGGCTTCCCTGGTGGCCCAGACTGTTAAGTGTGTGCCTGCAATGCAGGAGACCTGGGTTCAATCCCTGGGTTGGGAAGACCCCCTGGAGAAGGAAATGGCAACCCACTGCAGTACTCTTGCCTAGAAAATTCCAGCGACTGAGGAGCCTGGTAGTCTACAGTCCATGGGGTCACAAAGAGTCAGACATGACTGAGCAACTTCACTTTCACTTTTCATACTATTTTTATGGGCTGAATTGTGTCCCCCTAAAATTCATATGTTGAAGCTTTAAACCTCCACTTCCTAGAAGGGATAGGATTTTCATGGAGATAATTAAGGACTTCCCTGGCGGTCCAGTGGATTTTCATGGATATAATTAAGGTTAAATAAGATCTTTGGGGTGGGCTGTAATATGACTGGTGTACTTATAAGAAGGAGGCTTCCTTGGTGGCTTAGTGGTAAAGAATCCACCTGCCAAGCAGGAGACATTTGTTTGATCCCTGGGTCAGAAAGATCCCCTGGAGAAGGAAATGGCAACCCACTCCAGTATTCTTGCCTGGGAAATTCCAGGGACAGAGGAGCCTGGAGGGCTACAGTCCACGGGGTCTCAAGAGTCAGACACAACTTAGCGACTGAACAACCACAATGGCTCAGAAGTAGGCGTTTAGACAGGACACAGACACAGAGGGAAAGACAGCCGTTTACAAGTTGAGGAGTGAGGCCTCAGAAGAAACAACCCTGCTGACACCTTCTCGCCCCCAGAACTGGAAGGGCATAAATGTCTCTTGCCACCCAGTGTGTGGTACTTTGATATGGCCGCCCTGGCAAACTGACAAAGCTACTGAGGCTTTTGGTTGCTTTGCCCAAAGTGGCTAGAAATAGTAGTTAGAACTGGCACTGCTCTTAACCCTTTTTATTGAGTGCTGCATCTTAGTGATATATTTAAGACCTCACAGATTGTTGTCCATAGTAATTTGAAGGACAATAAAGACACAGTTTTAAAATAATGACCTTTCGAATTGTTATAGTACATTTCCATTTGTTCCTTGATGAGAAGGGATGGGTCTGTTACAGACAGGTCTTGATGCTATCTTTCAAGTGTCCTAGATGGGTATGGTCAACCTTAAGAGGCATAATAAATGTGATTGTGATTTGGGTTGAATTAACCTCAAACCTTTAGTCAACTTGTACCTCTTCTAAGAATGTGATTCTAGCCTGCTGGTTGGCACTGAGACATGGGTATTGCATTGTTGATATAACCCTATTTGAAGGAGTACTAGATATGGTCCTTGGTATAACTGATGTCCCTAAAGACAGCAGAAGCTGTGTCTTGGGAATTTAGACCTCCTGGGGATAGAAGCTTGGTGTTGGCAACTCCCTGGAACATAGGATGGCTTAGGTTTTGATTCAGTTTTCAGTTGCCATTGTTTTCATCAGCCCTAAAGTGCAGCACGGAGAAGGCAATGGCAAGCCACTCTAGTACTCTTGCCTAGAAAATCCCATGGATGGAGGAGCCTGGTAGGCTGCAGTCCATGGGGTCACTCAGTCGGACACGACTGAGTGACCTCACTTTCACGCATTGGAGAAGGAAATGGCAACCCACTCCAGTGTTCTTGCCTGGAGAATCCCAGGGACGGGGGAGCCTGGTGGGCTGCCGTCTATGGGGTCGCACAGAGTCGGACATGACTGAAGCGACTTCGCAGCGCAGCAGCAGCAAAGTGCAGCAAGAAGTCCTCATTAGAATGAACTTTGTATAGGAAGAGTTCTAGCTGTAGCCCACTTCCCACTGCATAAAAATTCTTTTTGTACAATCTCTAGTGAAAAAGTTATTCTTTGGTTGAACATCTTCAGCAACAAGAAGTTCACCGTTGAAGTTTGCAGCTAGTACTAATTCAGCCCTCTGGCCCTTCCCATGTCACATTTGTAAGAAGCTTTCTGTAGACTTTAATGGCAAAGGACAGGTGTTCCTTTGGGTGTCCTCCAAATCTGGGCAGCCTTTGAAACCCTTTTTTGGTAGTGTCAAGATTGTTTCCTGCCAAAGAGAAAGCACTATTTTCATTTACCAACACCTGCTTGTCTTATCTGTCTTTCTCTAAACAACTGCTTTTCAAAGTAACTCTAGAAGAGAAACGTCTCCAGAATTTGTTCTTATTCTGGCCCTGTTGAAGGCCAATCACTTCCCTTCTTTCTGTCTCAGTTTTCTACGTTATTAAACTGGGGATAGTAAAAGACTTCACGTATCACTGGCAAGATTAGATAAGTCAATACATGTAAGATTGTTCAGAATAACAATTATTGTTGCTGTAACAGTTATTTTGCTGTCTTTGTTAGAAAATTCACATGTTGTTAATCCTCACTTTTTTTTTTGCTTCTGTTATTTTTCCTTTTGCTTCCTTTTAGTTTTCTCATATTCTGATTTTCCCTTGAGTAACTCTTGGTATCACTTATCATCATGTTCTGCCCTTGGAAGTTTTGTTACTGGCTAAGATGAGGCAGTGGCAGCTGTGTTCTCTCTTGCCTTCTCACGCAGGCTCACTAATTATTGCAGCTAAAACTGGCCTGCTGGGGCACACCAGGACATGGAGGAAGATGAGGAACACCGAATTACATTCTCTTTTGGGCCATTTCTTGGCAGTGGGAAAAGTCCATTGAGACAAACTTAAGGTGTTTCATTCCTATCTACCACCCCTGCTCCTGTGTAAGGGAAAGAACAACTTGAGAGTATATTCAAATGTGATTCTTCTGTTAGGGAAGGGGTAGTCCTTTTTAAAAAATTTTTATGGAAAGATAAAGTAATGAAGAATACTAGCTGTGATTTAATCTCAGGGTTAACTGTATGGCAGAGAATTATAGATCCTGGCTTCAGTGACTCTGAATAAATATATAGTTCTATCAGGCAACATGCCAAAGGCTTGCTCTTGAATTAAGAACAACAGGAAGCTGAAGGTTTCTAGGGTATTTCTGTTTCTAGAAGTAGGAAAATTTTGTTTACTGGAAAACTTATTCTCTTTTTAAAATATTGTATTGTGGAAAATCTCTATAATATTCCAAAGTAGAGAAAGTAGTTTTATATCCCCACTGTAAGTTGTGTTAACGACTCACGATCCGTATTATCTCATCTACATCCCTCCTATTCCCCCACCCACTCAGTTATTTTAAAGCAACTTTCATGTCACTTCATCTGTAAATATATCAGTTTGTATCTCTAAAGGTAAGACCTCTTACCTTGCAATATCATCAAATAGCTACTCAGTGTTCCAATGTTTTATGACGGTTGTTTTGTTTTTTTTTAAAATCAGTATCCAAATATGCCAACACAGTTTGTTTGGTTACTGTATCTCTTAGGGCTCAGTTGGTAAAGAATCTATCTGCAATGCAGGAGACCCCAGTTCGATTCCTGGTTCAGGAAGATCTGTTGGAGAAAGGATAGGCTACCCACTCCAGTTTTCTTGGGCTTCCCTTGTGGCTCAGCTGGTAAAGAATTCGCCTGCAATGCAGGAGACCTGGGTTTGATCCCTGGGTTGGGAAGATCCCCTGGAGAAGGGAAAGGCTGCCCACTCCAGTATTTTGGCCTGGAGAATTTCGTGGACTATATAGTCCATGGGATCACAAAGAGTCAGACATGACCGAGCGACTTTCACTTTCATCTCTTAGGTAGGGTGACTATATAATTTATTATCTAAACTAGGAAGCTTTTAATAATGAAAGAAGACTCTATTAACAGTTATACTGGGATATCAGGCATGAACCTTTAATGGACAAATTGGGGTGTCTGGTCACTCTACCTTTAACTTTCTTTGATTTTCTCGTGCTCTTTTTCGTTTCTTTTTATTCCTTGTATTTAATTTGTTGAAGCAATTGAGTTGTTTGTCCTTGTAGACGTTCCCACATTCTGGATTTTCCTGATTGCATCCCTGAGAATTTATTTAACATGATCTTGTGACCTCTATATTTCCTGTAAACTGTAGGTTACATTTGATTCTAATTTGATTTGGGACCCTGGAGAAGAATACTTAACAGAATTTGATGCAGTGTACAGCTGTTAGGACTCAGGTCATGTCAGGTTTCTCCCTTGTTTTGATAGTAGTGGTCTTTGATAATTATTACTTACATCCGTTATTTTATTATGAGTTTGCAAAAAAGGTGGTATTCCCATTCCTTTTCCATTTATTAGTTACAGTGTTTACACAAAAGGAATTTCCCCCTTTGTTATCTATTTGTTACCCTAAGGACAGGCTTCCCAGGTGGTACCAGTGGTAAAGAATCCACCTGCCAATGCAGGAGATGTAAGAGACACTGGTTCGATCTCTGGGTTGGGAAGATCCCCTGGAGGAGGGCATGGCAACCCACTCTAGTATTCTTGCCTGGGAATCCCATGGACAGAGGAGCCTGGTGGTCTACAGTCAGTCCTTAGAGTCGAAAAGAGTCAGATACGACTGAAGTGACTTAGCACACATACTGCACCCTAAGGTACAGTTAGGTACTCTTACTGTTTTTTTTCTTTTTTTAAAGAAATTAAGGAAAGTTAGGACCAACCTAGATAGCATATTACTTTGCCAACAAAGGTCCATCTAGTCAAGGCTATGGTTTTTCCAGTGGTCATGTATGGATGTGAGAGTTGGACTGTGAAGAAAGCTGATCGCCGAAGAATTGATGCTTTTGAACTGTGGTGCTGGAGAAGACTCTTGAGAGTCCCTTGGACTGCAAGGAGATCCAACCAGTCCATTCGAAAGGAGATCAGTCCTGGGTGTTCATTGGAAGGACTAACGCTAAAGCTGAAACTCCAATACTTTGGCCCCCTCATGCAATGAGTTGACTCACTGGAAAAGACTCTGATGCTGGGAGGGATTGGGGGCAGGAGGAGAAGGGGACGACAGAGAATGAGATGGCTGGATGGCATCACCGACTCGATGGACATGAGTTTGAGTGAACTCCGGGAGCTGGTGATGGACAGGGAGGCCTGGCGTGCTGTGATTCATGGGGTCGCAAAGAGTCGGACACGACTGAGCGACTGAACTGAACTCTTTTTTTCTTTTTTTAAAGAAATTTTACTGAGTATGGTTGGTTTACAATGTTGTGTTAGTTTCTGCTCTACAGCAAAGTGAATCAGTTATACATATACTCCGGAGAAGGCAACGGCAACCCACTCCAGTACTCTTGCCTGGAAAATCCCATGGATGGAGGAGCCTGGTAGGCTGCAGTCCATGGGGTCGCTAAGTGTTGGACAGGACTGAGCGACTTCACTTTCACTTTTCAGTTTCATGCACTGGAGAAAGAAATGGCAACCCACTCCAGTGTTCTTGCCTGGAAAATCCCAGGGACCAGGGAGCCTGGTGGGTTGCCGTCTATGGGGTCACACAGGGTTGGACACAACTGAAGTGACTTAGCAGTAGCATACATATACACACTATTTTTTAGATTCTTTTCCCATAAAGGTCATTACAGATTATTGTGTAGAGTTACCTGTGCCATGGGCTTCCCAGGTGGTGCCAGTGGTAAAGAACCCACCTGCCAATACAGGAGACTGAGAGATCTGGGTTCAATCCTTGGGTGGGGAAGATCCCATGGAGAAGGGCATAGCAACCCACTTCCATATTCTTGCCTAGAGAATACCATGGATAGAGGAGCCTGGTGGGCTGTACTTGTGCTATACAGTATGTTCTTATTTGTTATCTATTTTATATATTATTGTTGTTCTTCAGTTGCTAAGTTGTGTCCGACTCTTTGCGACCCAGTGGACTGCAGCACGCCAGGCTTCTCTGTCCATCACTATCTCCCTGAGTTTCCTGAAACTCATGTCCATTGAGGCAGTGATGCCATCCAACCATCTCATCCTCTATTGCCCCCTTCTCAATTTTTCCCAGCATCAGGGTCTTTTCCAGTGAGTCAGCTCTTCACATCAGGTGGCCAATGTATTGGAGCTTCAGCATCAGTCCTTCCAATGAATATTCAGGGTTGATTTCCTTTAGGATTGACTGGTTTGATCTCCTTGAAGTCCAAGCGACTTTCAAGGGTCTTCTCCAGCCCCACAGTTCCAAACCGTCAATTCCTCAGTGCTCAGCCTTCTTTATGGTCCAACTCTCACATCCATACCTAACTACTGGAAAAACCATAACTTTGACATTTTATGTATAGTAGTATGTATATGTCAATGCTGGTCTCCCAATTTATCCCTCTCTCTTCTTTACCCCCTAGTAAGCATAAGATTGTTTTCTATATCTGTGATCCTATTAGGTGCCTCTACTTTTTTTTTTCCCCCACACCGTGCAGTGTGCAGGATCGTAATTTCCTGACCAGAAATCGAGCCTGTTCTCCCTGCAGTGGAAGTGCAGAGTCTTAATTAACCACTAGACTGTCAGGGAAGTCTCTTAAGTACCCTGACTCTTGCGTCAACTTGGACTCTTCCCTAGACCTTCAACCCGACTGTCGAGTGTCACACACTTCCTTGGTCAGTGTTTTATAACTATTCTGTAGTGAAGATTGTTTAGCAGAAAAGTGCAACTGGAGACTTTTGTCTCTGTGAAAGCCCTTGGGGCTTGTCGTTTTAGTAACTGTTGACTGAATGTTCAGCTGAGCAAAACCTTGGCTTGCTCTTTGGCTCCTAGTAGTCATCCTTGGACGGATGCCTTGTCGTATAGATGAGGTGGTAAAAACTGATGTAGGTGCTCTGAGAGGTAATGACTGATCCAGGTAGCAGGAACCCAGTAGCCCCTCAGTTGCAGGAGATAAATGTTATTTGTTAAGCTCCTTTAGGAGGGCCTCTTGTAGCAGCTTCACTTTCATGCCCCTGGATGCTGCAGGAGGAGGGGCCCATGCTTATCCTGATTGCCCCAGGGACTAGGGTCCCTTTTCTAGTCTTGATAGATAGGATGCTCAGTCGCTTCAGTCATGTCCGACTCCCCACGATCCCATGGACTGCAGCCTGCCAGGCTCCTCCGTCCATGGGATTTTCCAGGCAAGAACACTGGAATGGGTTGCCATTTCCTTCCCCAGATAGATAGGATAGGTTGGGGATTAGAGAGTGTTTCTACTGAGGAACTAGTATACTAGGGGAAGAGTTAGAGAACACAAATAATTTTCATGATGATTCTAGGCCCAGAAGAATTAATTTTCATTTTATATCTTCAGGATAAATTCCTAGAATTGGGCATGCTGAGTTGAAGAATAAATGCATATGTAGTATTATAATTTTTATTTTTTTTTAATGGATGAATTAAAAAGAATGTATGTTTATTTTCTTTTTATCCATTCAGCCATTCAGTATCTTATAATTTTATTTATAAAACATGTACATTTTTCCCTATTCAGCTATTGTTTACTTTTACAAGTTTTGATTCATTAATTTTTTATGCTATTCATGTATATTCTGATGATCTAAAGCAGTCTATATTTGCAAGTCTTTTTTTAGATTTCTGTTAATTGATTTCTAACCTCTGGAAATTCATCTTCCCATTTTTTATTTTATTGGTTGGCTTTCTTAGCATTAGATTTTTTCAACTGTTTTGGTTATTATTGTGACTGGTAATTTATTTTCTTTGTAGTTATTCCTCACATATGCAAGTCTGACAGTTTCATGTATTTCCATCTTATCCTCGGCTTTTTGAGTCTTTTTTTTTTTTAAACTTTCATTGGCTAGAGTTTCTGGTATTAGGTTCAGGGGTAGCAAGGACAGTAGGAATCCTTTTGTTTTGTTTTTGTTTTTTCCTTTGACCTTAAAGGGAATGTATCTTAAGTTTCTCTCTTAAGTATACTTTTCTTTTAAATTTAGAGTAAAGATCCTTTACAAAATTAAGAAAATTTCTTAATTTTTCTTTAAAACTTTCTTTGAGTTTTTCTTTAAATCCTGTTCAGTTCAGTTCAGTTCAGTCGCTCAGTTGTGTCCGAAATACCTTTTCTCTCTAAAATGTTTCTGCATTTCAAATATACAATATTAAAAATATTTGCTAGTATTACTGTCACTCAGAAGAAAAGTCTAAATATTGGAAAGCTGTCAAACTCCTGACATAGGTTCAAAATTCTGATTTTTACTTAAAAAGTTGGATTTTATCATTGGCAATAAATACTGTCAGTTGTTTCTTAAAATAATAACCTTATTTTGTTCATGTCAAGAAACTCTTTGCAAAAACTTAAGTCTGAATTACTGTGAAATGATGTTCATGAAAAAAGTGGCTCACAACTGAACTAACAGCACAAGTATCTTCTTTAAGGCATTCATTGTACTTTGATAATTCAGCAATAAGTAGTGTTTTATGCATACTTCTTATTGTATCACACAGAGTATTTAAGAAATAGTCAAGATTTAATTAAATTACTAATTTTTATTGTTTTGACAAGTACATTCTGAGTCAATCTAGTTTAAGATTTTTTTTTTTTAAACTGCAAGTGAGTGGTGGTGAAAAATACTGAGAACATTTTAGTTCCATTTATGCTGAGGTGCCAGAAGTTTTACCCACGATTGGCGTTGTGGTATTACTTAGAATTAAAACATATATACTTATAAAGGAAATGGACCTATAATTTTCATAGGGTGTTGTTATTCATGTTTGAGTTAAAGTTATACTGATGTCATAAAACAACTTAGGCAGCTTTCCAACTTATTCAGTTTTCTAGTACAAGCTTATAATAAGCCAAGGATTACTTGTTGCTTCTAAGTTTGTTAATTATCTCCTGTAGCTTGTGGTGGCGGAGAAGGCAATGGCAAGCCACTCCAGTACTCTTGCCTAGAAAATCGCATGGACAGAGGAGCCTGGTAGGTTGCAGTCCATGGGGTCGCTACTAGTCGGACACGACTGAGCGACTTCACTTTCACTTTTCACTTTCACACATTGGAGAAGGAAATGGCAACCCACTCCAGTGTTCTTGCCTGGAGAATCCCAGGGACGGCGGAGCCTGGTGTGCTGCCGTCTATGGGGTCGCACAGAGTCGGACATGACTGAAGCGACTTAGCAGCAGCAGCAGCAGCTTGTGGTGGGAGTCAAGTGATGCACAGTAAATTCTGTAATGGAAGGTTATATAAAATTCAGTGCCAGTGTATAGAAACCAGTCTTTTATTCTGCCCTGGAGAACTCAATAAGGGCTTAAGAAAGAAGGAAGTTTCTTGAGTTGGGAAGAGAATAATTAACATATACTTGTCAGGTAGACATTTGAAACAAGGGTAGAAGGAGAAGCAATAGATGTGCATGGGAGTGGAGACATAATGGCATGGGCTTGTTTAGTATTGCGGTGTAGACCATCTAGAGGGTGGATTTGTGGGGAGGTGATGATGAGTAGAACAGATTGGCAGGGGGCTGGCCATATCATGAAGGGCAGTGAATGGCATGCTAATGACTAATTTAGGTATTTATATATTTAACTGTGACAGTTGTCAGAGAATTTTGAGCAGAGGTGTGAGATGATCACTTGCTAGTTTCCTTTAAACTATGACGGCCTAGAATAGAACCATGGTTGTACCAATTAAAATGCAGTGTAATTATTGTGATTACATTACTGATTGCTGCAAATTTCTTTTCCTACCCCAACTATTCCTTTCTTCTTCACTTTACATATGTGTAAACCACTGTCATTTTAAATTTAATTTTTATTTTGTTGAAGTAATGTATGGACCTAATTTCAAAAGCCATTGACTTCTTTAAGGCTTATAAAAGAAAACTAAATATTCTCTTATCCCACTCATACCCTCCTTGATTTTTGCTTCTCAATAGTAAGCACTTTAAATTATTTCATCTAAAAACAAAAAAAGAAAAAACCAAACAAAAAAATAATTTCATCTATAATCAATTCAATTATGACTTCATAACTGTTATCCTAGTTGAATCATTGTATGCTGTGATTATGTTTATTTTACAACTTTTTGTTTTCTTGAGGGTAATAATTACCTCACTTTTACATTGCTTTATATTTTATGCAGAATTCATTTGTCATCCCTGAATTTTCCATCGGAAGTGTAAAATGCAGTAGGTTACACTAGATGATCTAATCCTCCCTCTCACCCTCCCCTCTGCATCATCACTCCTAGAACCCTCTCATCTTCTGCTCCAGTCTAGGCTGACTGTTCTCGAGTCTTCTTGCATAGTTGGCATCATGGTATTATCAGTTCCTCTTTCTACTGTGGAGTCTAATACCTTCCCTTGATTTTCTGCCTTCCTCTTAGTCATATCCTTCATTTTAGTAGAGCATAGACACCCAGATACTTTTTTTTAAAAAAGATACCTCTTATAAGCAGTATCATATTATAATTATCTTTGTCTGGGATGAAACCCATGTCCCCTGTATCGCCAGGAGGATTCTTGTCCACTGTATCACCAGTGAACTACCAGATTCTTTTTTTTAAAGGGCACCTATGTTCAGTAAATGTTGCCTGAGCTCTTTTCCTTCACATATCTAATTTTCTTCAGCTGCAAGCCTCTAAAGGCCAGTGTTTGATTACATTCATTCCAGCACTTGGCCCAGAACCTTGCAATTAATTATCACTAAAAACAACTGGGATATTGAGGTTTGATTACTGAAAGTTGGAGCTTGGCTCTACGAGTGGCCACTGTATCCATGGCTGCCTCATAGAAACAGAACTGTGTTCTGATCTTCTCTATTACGGAAACTTGGGCGCAGGCCAGACAGCTGGGCCATTTATTGAGAGAGGAGGCAGGAAAGAAGGGTTGTTACTAATTCAGGGTTTAACCTGGATATTGAACAAACATATGGAGTGACCGCAAGATATTTTGTGATTCCATTTAACCACTAACTCTCAAAGAGACTGGTCTGGAAATGTAACCTGGTAGTGGGCTTCTTATTTGGTACTTTCAAAGAAATTTTAAGCATGGGAACTAGTAAAGGCAAACCAAATATGCCACAACTTCCCAGATACTATGTAATCAGGGATAATGCAAGACAACTTCATTTTACCAAGGCCCATATTTGTAGTAGAAGTGTACTCCATTCAAAGAAAAAATATGTCTAGTCTCATTGGCCACTTTCCTTTGATCACCAAGAAATGCACTGCTCTAAGAATGCATTAGACCGTTCTCTCCCATTCATTAGTCATCCAAACAATAATATCTCTGTTTCAGGTGCCTTATCTGTATAAATAGGGTTATAGTAGTACCTACTTCATAGGGTGTGAGATACTACATACAGTGCTTTCAACAGTGCCCAGGTAGCACTTAATAAATACTAGCTATTATGATTATTGTTCTAAATGCATAGGTAAATTCAGTAGAATGTGAGGAAAATCTCAAGAGACCTAAGAGTGAAAACAACACCAAACAATGTAAACCAATGTTGGAACTTCCAAGAAACAGGGCCAGGGAGGAAGATATGTTGTATTATATTAGTCCTGATATCTTTTAGGGGAAAGAGGATGAGGAGGATAGGGAGACCCTAAGTTAGGGTAGCCGTCATGGTCAACAAAAGAGTCCGAAATGCAATCCTTGGATGCAATCTCAAAAACAACTGGATGATCTCTGTTCGTTTTCAAGGCAAGCCATTCAACGTCACGGTAATCCAGGCCTATGCCCCAACCAGTAATGCTGAAGAAGCTGAAGTTGAACAGTTCAATGAAGACCTACAAGACCTTTTAGAACTAACACCCATAAAAGATGTCCTTTTCATTATAGGGGACTGGAATGCAAAAGTAGGAGGTCAAGAAACACCTGGAGTGACAGGCAAATTTGGCCTTGGAGTACAGAATGAAGCAGGGCAAAGGCTAATAGAGTTTTGCCAAGAGAATGCACTGGTCATAACAAACACCCTCTTCCAACAACACAAGAGAAGACTCTACACATGGGTATCACCAGATGGTCAACACCGAAATCAGATTGATTATATTCTTTGCAGTCAAAGATGGAGAAGCTCTATACAGTCAGCAAAAACAAGACCAGGGGCTGACTGTGGCTCAGATCATGAACTCCTTATTGCCAAATTCAGACTTAAATTGAAGAAAGTAGGGAAAATCACTAGACCATTCAGGTATGACCTAAATCAAATCCCTTATGATTATACAGTGGAAGTGAGAAATAGATTTAAGGGACTAGATCTGATAGAGTGCCTGATGAACTATGGACAGAGGTTCGTGACATTGTACAGGAGACCGGGATCAAGACCATCCCCATGGAAAAGAAATGCAAAAAGGCAAAATGGCTGTCTGAGGAGGCCTTACAAGTAGCTGTGAAAATAAGAGAAGTGAAAAGCAAAGGAGAAAAGGAAAGATATAAGCATCTGAATGCAGAGTTCCAAAGAATAGCAAGGAGAGATAAGAAAGCCTTCCTCAGTGATCAATGCAAAGAAACAGAATGGGAAAGACGAGATCTCTTCAAGAAAATTAGAGATACCAAGGGAACATTTGCAAAGATGGGCTTGATAAAGGACAGAAATTGTCAGACACGACTAAGCGACTTCACTTTCATTTTTCACTTTCACACATTGGAGAAGGAAATGGCAACCCACTCCAGTGTTCTTGCCTGGAGAATCCCAGGGACGGGGGAGCCTGGTGGACTGCCGTCTATGAGGTCACACAGAGTCGGACACGACTGAAGTGACTTAGCAGCAGCAGCAACAGAAGCAGAAGATATAAAGAAGAGGTGGCAAGAATACACAGGAGAACTGTACAAAAAAAGAGCTTTACGACCCAGATAATCACGATGGTGTGATCACTCACCTAGAGCCAGACAACCTGGGCTGTGAAGTCAAGTGGGCCTTAGAAAGCATCACCACGAACAAAGCTAGTGGAGGTGATGGAATTCCAGTTGAGATATTTCAAATCCTGAAAGATGATGCTGTGAAAGTGCTGCACTCAATATGCCAGCAAATTTGGAAACCTCAGCAGTGGCCATAGGACTGGAAAAGGTCAGTTTTCACTCCAATCCCAAAGAAAGGCAATGCCAAAGAATGCTCAAACTACCACACAATTGCACTCATCTCACACGCTAGTAAAGTAATGCTCAAAATTCTCTTAAGCCAGGCTTCAGCAATACGAGAACCATGAACTTCCAGATGTTCAAGCTGGTTTTAGGAAAGGCAGAAAAACCAGAGATCAAATTGCCAACATGCACTGGGTCATCGAAATAGCTAGAGAGTTCCAAAAAAATCTCTATTTTTGCTTTATTGACTATGCCAAAGCCTTTGACTGTGTGGACCACATTAAACTGTGGAACATTCTGAAAGAGATGGGAATACCAGAGCACCTGACCTGCCTCTTGAGAAACCTATATGCAGGTCAGGAAGCAACAGTTAGAACTGGACGTGCAACAACAGACTGGTTCCAAATAGGAAAAGGAGTATGTCAAGGCTATATATTGTCACCCTGCTTATTTAACTTATATGCAGAGTACATCATGAGGAACACTGGGCTGGATGAAACACAAGCTGGAATCAAGATTGCCGGGAGAAATATCAATAACCTCAGATAAGCAGATGATACCACCCTTATGGCAGAAAGTGAAGAGGAACTAAAAAGCTTCTTGATGAAAGTGAAAGAGGAGAGTAAAAAAGTTGGCTTAAAGCTCAACATTCAGAAAACGAAGATCATGGCATCTGGTCCCATCACTTCATGGCAAATAGATGGGGAAACAGTGGAAACTGTCAGATTTAATTTTGGGGGGCTCCAAAATCGTTGCAGATGGTGATTGGAGCCATGAATTAAAAGCCGCTTACTCCTTGGAAGGAAAGTTATGACTAACCTAGATAGCATATTAAAAAGCAGAGACATTACTTTGCCAACAAAGGTCCATCTAGCAAGGCTATGGTTTTTCCCGTGGTCATGTATGGGTGTGAGAGTTGGACTGTAAAGAAAGCTGATCACCGAAGAATTGATGCTTTTGAACTGTGGTGTTGGAGAAGACTCTTGAGAGTCCCTTGGACTGCAAGGAGGTCCAACCAGTCCATCCTAAAGGAGATCAGTCCTGGGTGTTCATCAAGGACTGATGCTAAAGCTGAAACTCCAATACTTTGGCCACCTCATTGGAAGAGTTGACTCATTGGAAAAGACTCTGATGCTGGGAGGCATTGGGGGCAGGAGGAGATGGGACGACATAGAATGAGATGGCTGGATGGCATCACCGACTCGATGGACATGAGTTTGAGTGAACTCCGGGAGTTGGTGATGGACAGGGAAGCCTGGCGTGCTGTGATTCATGGGGTCGCAAAGAGTCGGACACGACTGAACTGAACTGAACTGAGGAGAAGGGACGACAGACGCTGAGGTTGCTGGATGGCATCACCAACTAATGGACATGAGGTTGGGTAAACTCCGGGAGTTGGTGATGGACAGGGAGGCCTGGCGTGCTGCAATTCATGGGGTCTCAGAGTCGGACACAACTGAGCGACTGAACTGAACTGAAGTTAGGGTAGAATTAAGACCTCATGTATAATTAGGACTCTTCAGAGGGCTTTACCGTCAGTGTAGGAATGGACTGTGAAAAATTTTGTCCACTGACATGGAGAGATGAAATGCAGTTCTTTAATCTCATCTTGGTTTTAGATAGGTTCTTAATAAGAAAGAAGAAAAAGTCTCTGAGATTTCTAAATTATAAACCTTTACTCAACTGAATTTGGGACCTAAAGTTTATACGATGTGTTTAGTCTTAAGAGCTGATTCTAGCCTGTAAGGAACTCTGACAGATCTGTCCAAAACAAATTCAAAGAGATTTTAAAGACATATCTTCAAATCAGGTAGCACAATATTCCCATGAAGCAACACTAATGGTGAGTTTATAGTACAAAATAATAGACAATTCAAGGAAGCAGGCCACCCTCAGTGAAAATCAATAGAAAGAAGGAACAGTAAGATTAGATCCCTATGAACTTAAAAGTAGCATTATGAATAAAAACCATAGAATAAGTATATTTAAAGTGGATAAATTGGAGCCTCCCTTATACTGCAAGGAGATCCAACCAGTCCATTCTAGAGGAGATCAATCCTGGATGTTCATTGGAGGGACTGATGCTAAAGCTGAAACTGCAATACTTTGGCCACCTCATGCGACGAGTTGACTCACTGGAAAAGACTCTGATGCTGGGAAAGGTTGGGGGCGGGAGGAGAAGGGGACGACGGAGAATGAGATGGCTGGATGGCATCACCGACTCTGTGGACATGAGTTTGAGTGAACTCCAGGAGTTGGTGATGGACAGGGAGGCCTGGCGTACTGTGATTCATGGGGTCGCGGAGAGTCGGACACGACTGAGCGACTGAACTGAACTGAACTGAACTGATACAGAGTGAAGTAAGCCAGAAAGAAAAACATCAATACAGTATACTAACGCATATATTGATGTTTTTCTTTCTGGCTTACTTCACTCTGGAGAGTCCCAGGGACGGGGGAGCCTGGTGGGCTGCCGTCTATGGGGTCACACAGAGTCAGACACGACTGAAGTGATTTAGCAGCAGCAGCAGCAGCAGCAACGCATATATAGGTATTTAGAAAAATGGTAACCTTAACCCTGTATACGGGCTTCCCTGGTGGTTCAGAGGTTAAAGCGTCTGCCTCCAATGCGGGAGACCTGGGTTCGATCCCTGGGTCAGGAAGATCCCCTGGAGAAGGAGATGGTAACCCACTCCAGTATTCTTGCCTGGAGAATCCCATGGACGGAGAAGCCTGGTAAGCTACAGTCCACGGGGTCGCAAAGAGTCGGACACAACTGAGCAATGGAACGGAATGGAACCCTGTATACGAGACAGCAAAAGAGACATAGGTGTATAGAACAGTCTCTGGGACTCTGTGGGAGAGGGTGAAGGTGGGATGATTTGGGAGAATGGCATTGAAACATGTATATTATCATATGTGTAATGAATCACCAGTCCAGGTTTGATGCATGATACAGGATGCTTGGGGCTGGTGCACGGGGATGACCTGGAGGGAGGATATGGGGAAGAGGGAGGTGGGAGGGGGGGTTCAAGAAGGGGAACACATGTGCACCAGGGGCGGATTCGTGTCAATGTATGGCTGCTGCTGCTGCTGCTGCTAAGTCACTTCAGTCATGTCCGACTCTGTGTGACCCCATAAACCAACCAATATATTAATGTAAAGTAATTTGCCTCCAATAAAAAAAAAAAGAAAAAAAAGTGAATAAAAATGTAAATGGAGATAAAAATGAGAGAGAAAAAAGTGTTTAATTTTAAAAGATCAGGCATATTTCCAAAAAATCTAATTAGAATTTAAGGAATTAAATACATTGCAACATTGAATTTGAGAACTCAGTAGTCAGGTTATATAGTAGAGCTGTAGGAAAAGCTTGAAAATTTTTATCTAAAGTGCAGCACAGAGATGGAAAAGGTGTAAAATATGGATGAGAACTAAAAAATATGGAGGATACAATAACAGGGTCCAATATAGAAAGTAGAGAAATGGGGAAAAGGCAGTATTTAGAGATAATGACTGAGGCCAGGATTGATTAGAAACCAAAACAACATCATGGAGCACAAAAGGTAGAAGTAAATCTCCACTCTGACACACTGCAGTAAAATTTCAGAACCAAAAACAGGTCTTAAAAGAACTAGAGAACCTTTAAGAATTCACAAAAGCTAAAGGCACTCCTGTGAATGAGTTCAGCAAGGACATTTACCTAAGGAAATTGAAAACATAATGTACACACACACACAGAGCTATTCATAACAACATCATTTAAAATAGCTAAAAAGTAGAAACCGCCCAAGTATCCATCAGTTTATGAATGGATGAATAAAATGTTTGTATATTCTTCACACAATAGAGTATTATTCAGTCATAAAAAGAAATGAAGAAGTGACAAGAAGAAAAGAAGAAAGAAGAAAGTTGTGAGATCCAGGAGGGAATGCTGACCAAAGAAATTGGAAATATGAATAAATCAATGCAAGCAGTTACTGTATGAAATAGTAATTACTAATTTGGTATTGTAAAAGCAAGATAGACCTGAAGCACTGGACCAAGTAACATGTATATTAGAAGGGGCAAGGAGAACTGGAGTTAAGATCTAATTTTGTTCAGAAGGGAGGGTTGAGATGCCAGCTCTCCTTAGACCTAAGACTTAGACTGCTGTTAAGACAAGAATGCCTATTAAAAGTTTAGTAACCGTAACTGTGTTTAAAAAATGTATAATTTCCAAACCACTAGAGTAGGAGTTAAAAAATACTTTATTAATCCAAGGAGAGCTGCCATCCCCCAAAAAGGCAGAATAAGGGGGATTCTTGCGGCAGGTCATAGTATTGCACAGGAAATTGCAGAAGGTGACACTGGAGGAGGTAAGGGGTATTTGCCATGGTATAGGTGGAGGAATGGAGAAGGAAATGGCAACCCACTCCAGTGTTCTTGCCTGGAGAATCCCAGGGACGGGGGAGCCTGGTGGGCTGCTGTCTGTGGGGTCGCGCAGAGTCGGACACGACTGAAGCGACGCAGCAGCAGCAGCAGCAGGTGGAGGAAGGGCATTCCAAGTGGAGGGTGCAGTGGTCCAAGTAGCTTGGTGTCTCCATGTGAAGTTAGCAGCCTTTGCGAAGTTTTGGGCAAATGAGTGAAATTGTCTGATGTATGTTTTAAAAGGATCACAGTGACTGCTTGTGTTGAGAACAGACTGGCAATAGGAGACAGGAGTAAATTAGAGACTAGTTAGGAGGCTGTTGAAATAATCCAGGCAGAAGACAAATAGTGAATTTATCTCCAAGCAGCACCCTTTGTTGACTGAGAGAACAGGCATTTTCTCCTGCTCTTGCTTCTTGGGACTTCGCTGATAGCTCATCTGGTGAAGAATTCACCTGTAGTGCAAGGAGATCTGGGTTCGATCCCTGGGTTGGGAAGATCCCCTGGAGAAGGGAACAGCTACCCACTTGCCTGGAGAATTCCATGGACTGTATAGTCCATGGGGTCGCAAAGAGTCAGACATGACTGAGCGACTTTTCCTAGCTTCTCAGTCTTTACAGGGACATCATCCTAGTTGTTAATCTGAAATAGCATCCGGAAGTGCGTGACCTTAAATGGTTTCAGATTCTTGTCTATTTTATTGATCACAGTTAATGAAGCAGAAGTGGTCTTTTCCACACTCTTAATTCAGAAGGGAAATAGCCACGTAGTAGTCAATTCATTACCGAGTACTTAGATCCCTAGTAGCAGCTGGACTTCTGGAACTGAGAGGCTGCAGATTAGAGGCACTGAGGGGTCTGCAACCATGTATCCTACTGTATATTCCTTCAAACTGGGAAACAGACTGCTTAAATATTTGATTTGAGTACCTGCTAGTTGCTGAGGGAAGGGATTTTTGAAGGCTGGGATGATCACAGTTCAGCAGTTTCACAGAGCTTGCACAGGGTGCCTTAGTACTTGCTCCCACTATCCATGGTGGGGTGACCATGGTGAAGCAAGTAGTAAGATAAAGTACCAGACCTTGCTGTGAGTGACCAAGTGACTGGCATGGTAGTGGGAAGTGGTCCAGTTTAACTCAGTCCTTGCAGTGGGCAGCAGAGCATCAGATCAGGGGCTTCCAGGTTACTTTCCATCAGCTGAGAGTTGATATGGCTGGCTCTGTAAACATCCAGTACCTTAATCTTCTGGAATGGAAAAATGAAGATCTGCCTTTATCATCTAGGATCCTGGGGAAGTGGCCAGTGCTTGTTGAAATGGAAAAATTAGGCAGTTCTTGCTTTGGATCTCAGCTGAGTCATGACATCTGTACCAGGGTGTCTGACCTTTTTTTTCTTCCCCTGGCAGCTGTTGCAGATTTGCCAAGTGAGATTATATGTACCTTCATAAAAAGGCATGTGGCCTAGAAATGTGATCTTTAGTGTTTTGAATCTAATTCAAATTTTAATAAGACCATGACAAATGGAATGAGAATCAATTGTCTGTCCCTGTCGTTTCAAGAGATCTTTGTTTTCATACAAGAGAAGTTTGGACATAGTGGTTGGATATACCTTACACGTCAGGTGTATAAGTGTCTTCTTTTATTATAATTCTTGTAACAAATTATACTCATCCATTCATCCACTTAACAGATTTATTGAGAGTCTGCCATGTGCCAGGCAGAGTTCTCAGCACTGCGGAATATAGCAATAAGCAAAGCCTGTGCAGACCCCTGATCTCATAGAGCTTAAGATTCTAAGACAGCAAACAGAATGAATGCCAAATGCATAGTATGTTAGATAATAGCAAGTGCTATTGAGGAAAATATATCAGGAAAGGAGGAGAAGAGTATTTGGGAGGGTGGATGTTACCATTTTAAATAGAATGGTCAAAGGAAAATCCATTCAGAAGACTGCACTTGAGAAAAGACCTGAAAGAGGAGGGAGCCAGTCATGAGGGAAACGGGCAAAGGAAGCCTCCTTTGGGAAAGCCCTGAGGCAGTGGTGCACTGGGCATGTTCTAAGAGAAGTGAGGAGGCCCATGTGGCTGAAGTAGAGTGAGCATGTGGGACAGAGGTAATGGAGGTTCAGGCCATGTACAGCTTGTCGGCCATTGTAAGAACATTGACTTTTATTCTCCCTGAAACAGAGAGAATTTTAAGCAGAAAAGTCACTTTGATATTATTTACATTAAAAAATATATAGCTTTATTGAAGTGTGGTTGACATATAACAGGCTGTACATATTTAAAATGTACAATTTGGGACTTCCCTGGTGGACCACTGGTTGAGAATCCACCTTGTAGTATAGGGGACATGTAGTTTGACCCCTGGTCTGGGAACTAAGATCCCACATGCCATGGAGCAACTAAGCCCAAGCTCCACAACTACTGAGCTTGCATGCTCTGGAACCTGTGTGCCACAGTTAGAGAGCCTGTGCACCTCAATGAAAGATGCCACATAATGCAAGTAAGATTCTGCTTGCCCCAACTAAGACCTGATTAGCCAAAGAAATAATAAATGCAAATGAATGGTGCAGTTTGATGGATCTTGATATATGTATGCGTCTCTGAAACCATTTGTACAATAAACATTCAAGACAATAAACGTATTTACAGCTCCCGGATGGATGTCCTTATGCCTCATTATAATATGTCCCCTGCCTCTGGTCAGGAAGCCTGTTATCTGTTGTCTGTCCCTATAGGTTAATGTTTTCTTGAATTTTATGTAAATAGAATTGTTCAGTATGTACTCTTTTATGTCTGGCTTCTTGATTTCAGTGTAATTATTTCCAGATTCATTTATTGTGTGTATCAATAGGTCATACATTTTTATTGCTGGGTAGTAGTCCATTGTATGGATGTATTATGATTTGTTTAGTGAACATTTGAGGTGATTTCTGTGTTTTTGGCTGTCACAGGTAATTAACAGTGTATGGTCGGGTCCTGCTCTTTTATCCAATCTATCAGTCTTTGTTTTAGATGAATATATATTTAGAACATTTGCATTTTATGAGATTATTAATGTAATTGATGAAAGTGAAAGAGGAGAGTGAAAAAGTTGACTTAAAGCTCAGCATTCAGAAAACTAAGATCATGGCATCTGGTCTCATCATCTCATGGCAAATAGATGGGGAAACAGTGAAAACAGTCGCTGACTTTATTTTTCTGGGCTCCAAAATCACTGCAGATGGTGACTGCAGCCATGAAATTAAAAGACGCTTACTCCTTGGAAGGAAAGTTATGACCAACCTAGACAGCATATTAAAAAGCGGAGACATTACTTTGCCAACAAAGGTCCGTCTAGTCAAGGCTGTGGTTTTTCCAGTGGTCCTGTATGGATGTGAGAGTTTGACTATAAAGAAAGCTGAGTGCCGAAGAACTGATACTTTTGAACTGTGGTGTTGGAGAAAACTCTTGAGAGTCCCTTGGACTGCAAGGAGATCCAACCAGTCCATCGTAAAGGAGATTAGTCCTGGGTGTTCATTGGAAGGACTGATATTGAAGCTGAAACTCCAATCCTTTGGCCACCTGATGTGAAGAGCTGACTCATTGGAAAAGACCCTGATGCTGGGAAAGATTGAAGGCAGGAGGAGAAGGGGCTGACAGAGGATGAGATGGTTGGATGGCATCACCGAATGGATGGACATGGGTGTGGGTGGACTCCGGGAGTTGGTGATGGACAGGGAGGCTTGGCATGCTGCGGTTCATGGGGTCGCAAAGAGTCGGAGACTACTGAGCAACTGAACTGAACTGAATGTAATTGGATTTAAACCTGTCCTCTTGCTTATCATTTTCTGTTTGGCCCAGCTATACCTGTTCTTTTTCTGCCTTCCTTTAAGTAAGTAAGTGTTAGTCTCACAGTCGTGCCTGACTCTTTGTGATCCCATGGACTGCAGCCCACCAGGCTCCTCTGTCAATGAGATTTTTCCAGGCAAGGATAGTGGAGTGGGTTGCCATTTCCTTCTCCAGAGGATCTTCCCAACCCAGGGATCGATCCTGGGTCTCCTGCAGTGCAGGCAGATTCTTTACCTACTGAGCTACTGTGAGTCCATTTTATTTCCTTTATTGGCTTGTTAACTATCAGTTCAGTTCAGTTCAGTGGCTCAGTCATGTCTGACTCTTTGCGACCCCATGGACTGCAGCATGCCAGGCTTCCCTGTCCATCACCAGCTCCTGGAGCTTGCTCAAACTCATGTCCATCGAGTCGGTGAGGCCATCCAACCATCTCATCCTCTGTCATCCCCTTCTCCTTCCGCCTTCAATCTTTCCCAGCATCAGGTTCTTTTCCAATGAGTCAGTTTTTCACATCACGTGGCCAAAGTTTTGGAGCTTCAGCATCAGTCCTTCCAATGAATATTCAGGGCTGATTTCCTTTAGGATTGATTGGTTTGATCTCCTTGCAGTCCAAAGGGACTCTCAAGAGTCTTCTCCAACACCACACTTCAAAAGCATTAATTCTTCGGTGCTCAGCTTTCTTTATGATCCAACTCTCATATCCATTCTTGGCTCCTGAAAAAAACCATAGCTTTGACTATACGACCTCTGTTGGCAAAGTAGTGTGTGTGCTTTTTAATCTGCTGTCTAGGTTTGTTTTTCTTCCAAGGAGCAAGTGTCTTTTAATTTCATAGCTGCAGTCACCATCTGCAGTGATTTTGGAGCCCAAGAAATTTTAGGAGCTCGACTTCTATACTTTATTTTTCTTTTGCACTACTTGCGTTAGTGTTTAAAATGTAAAATTTTAACTCCTAGTTTATCTTAAGCTAGTATTATACCGCTTCATACTTAATGTAAGAGCCTCACAGTAGTATACTTCCATTCTCCCCTCCCGACCTTACGGCTCTGGCTATCCTGCATGCATTTTATATCTACATATGTTGTAACCTTGACAGCATATTAAAAAGCAGAGGCATCACTTTGCTGACAAAGGTCCAAATACTCAAAGCTATGGTTTTTCCAATAGTCATGTATGGATGGTGAGAGTTGGACCATAAAGAAGACTGAGCACTAAAGAATTGATGCTTTCAAATTGTGGTGCTGGAGAAGACTCTTGAGAGTCCCTTGGACTGCAAGGAGATCAAACCAGTTAATCCTAAAGAAAATCAACCCTGAATACTCATTGGAAGGACTGATGCTGAAGCTAAAGCTCTAATACTTAGGCCACCTGATGCGAAGAGCCAACTCATTGGAAAAGACCCTGATGCCATGAAAGGTTGAAGGCAGGAGGAGAAAGGGGCGACAGAGAATAAAACAGTTGAATGGCGTCACTGATTCAATGGACATGAGTTTGAGCAACTCCAGGAGATAGTGAAGGACAGAGAAGCCTGGCATGCTATAGTCCATGGGGTCACAAAGAGTCGAACACAACTGAACAACAGCAATGAACAACAGTGTTGTAAACCCCACAGTAAATTATTGTGTTTCCATTAAAATCCAAGAAGAGATTTAGGGTTTTTTGTTTGTGTTTTGGCTGTACCCAGAGGCTTTTGGGAATCTTAGTTTCTCAATCAGGGATTGAACCTGTGCCTCTTGCAGTGGAAGCGCAGAATCCTAACCACTGGACTGCCAGGGAAGTCTCAAGAAGAGATTTTAAAAAGAAAAGAAGAAAAATGGTTAATGTTTATCATTTTTGGTGCTTTTCTTTGTGTAGATCCAGATTTCCATCTAGTATAATGTTCCTTTTGCCTGAAGGACTTTCTTTAACACTTATTATAGTGCAGATCTGTTGATAAAAGAGTTATTTCAGCTTTTGTGTGTCTGAAAAGTCTTTATTTGGGCTACCTTTTTTGAAAGATATTTTCACTTGGTATTGAATTCTAGGTTCAGTGCTTTAAGACATTTCCTCACTGTCTTCTGGCTTGCATCTCTTTCCAAGCAGAACTTTGTTGTCATTGTTATCTTTATTCTATTGTATTATGTAATTTTTCTATCTGGCAGCTCTTAAGATTTTATCATCAATTTTGAGTAATTTGATTGTGATATGCTTTGGATACTTTTCTTCATGTTCCTTGTGCTTGGGGTTCATTGAGACACTTAGATCTGTGAGTTTATAATTGTCAAATTTGGAAATTTTTCAGCAGTTATTTCTGCAAATATTTTTTCTGTTTCCCCCTCCCTCCCTTTCAGGGACTAATGACACAGTGGTTGGCAGAAGTTATTGCACAGCTCCCTGGTGCTCTTTCCATTTAAAAGTTCCCTTTTCTCTGGCACTGAAACATGTATATTACCATATGTAAAATAGATGACCAGTGCAAGTTCAATGGATGAAGCAGGGCACTCAAAGCCGGTGCTCTGGGACAACCCAGAAGGATGGGGTGGGGAGGAAAGTGGAAGGGGGGTTCAGGATGAGGGGGACACATGTACACCAGTGACTGATTCATGTCAATGTATGGCAAAAACCACCACAATATTATAAAGTAATTCAGTTCAGTTCAGTTCAGTCGCTCAGTCGTGTCCGACTCTTTGTAACCCCATGAATCACAGCACGCCAGGCCTCCCTGTCCATCACCAACTCCCGGAGTTCACTCAAACTCATGTCCGTCGAATCGGTGATGCCATCCAGCCATCTCATTCTCTGTCGTCCCCTTCTTCTCCCACCCTCAATCCCTCCCAGCATCAGACTCTTTTCCAGTGAGTCAACTCGTCGCATGAGGTGGCCAAAGTATTGGAGTTTCAGCTTTAGCATCAGTCCTTCCAATGAACACCCAGGGTTGATCTCCTTTAGAATGGACTGGTTGGATCTTAGCCTCCAATTAAAACAAATAATTTTTAAAAGTAAAAAAAGTTCTCTTTTCTCTGTTTCATTTTGCATAGTTTTTTTCTCACTGTATCTAGGACTGCAAATCTTTCTTCTGCAGTACTTTATCTCATGTTAATGCCATCCTATTTAATTTTCATCTGAGACTCTTAATCTCTGGAAGTCCTGTTTGGATTTTTAAAAGTATCATATCCATAATCTTTCTTTAATATACTTACACTTTCCTGTGCCTCACTGAAAATATAGGGGCTTCCCTGTTGGTCCAGTGGTTAAGAATCCGTCTCCAATGCAAGGGATGCGGCTTCGATCCCTGGTTGGGAAAATAAGATCCCATTTGCTGCGTGGCAGTTAAACGTGCACATCACATCTAGAGAGAATCCTGCATGTCCCAACGAAGATCCACACAGCTAAAAATAAATAAATAAATTTTTAAAAGGGAACAAAAAAGGATGTTTAGAAAATATGGAATATAGTTATAATGATTTTATTATTTATTTTCTGCTAATTCTATGTGTGCCATCTCTGGGTCTGTTATTTGTACTCTTTCTCACCCCACCCCCCCACCACATCATGGGGCATATTTCCTCCTTTTTTCCATGCCTAGTAATTTTTATTATGTACCAATCACTGAATTTGACTTTGTATGACAGATTTTATTTTTATTTTTTTGCTTCTTTCAGTGTTATTTTTGAGTCTTATTCTGAGACACAATTGAATTACTTGGAAATAATTTGATCTTTTAAGGGTTGCTTTTAAGCTTTGTTAGGTAGGACCAGGTAAGCATTTGGGACTAATTTTTCCTTGTTAATGTCCTGTGAATAACCAGGTTCCCTCCCTCTGTCTGGTGGAAACACAAATTGTTCCCAACCCCGTTTGAGTACCAGGGAGTGATTCCACCTGCTCTTTTTCTTAAGGAAGTTTCCTCCACCCCCAGGTTCTGTGCAGGCCATCTTCTCCCTGTGCTGTTCCAGGTAGTAAGCTCAGGCAGTTGTAGGACTCACCTTGTTTGTTTCCCTTCTCTTTAAGTGATCACTATCCTACATTGCTTGTTGTCTAATGTCTTAAAACTGTTTCATTTTTTCGTCCTGCTTGGAAGAATAAAAGAGAATTCAAACAAAACCACATTCAAGCTCATGGTTCTTATGGAATGGGTAGAACTGAGTAAGTTGAAGAGGGAGGGCATACCTGTTGAAGAAGGTAGTGTGCGCCCTAGTACAGGAGACCTCGGGTATCTTTCTGCTCAAGATCCCATTGGTCTGAATAAGCTTTCTAATATACATATGTACATTCCATAATATATGACAAACCTGGAGAAGGCAATGGCACCCCACTCCAATACTCTTGCCTGGAAAATCCCATGGATGGAGGAGCCTGGTAGGCTGCAGTACATGGGGTCGCAAAGAGTCAGACACGACTGAGCGACTTAACTTTCACTTTTCACTTGCATGCATTGGAGAAGGAAATGGCAACCCACTCCAGTGTTCTTGCCTGGAGAATCCCAGGGACGGGGGAGCCTGGTGGGCTTCCGTCTATGGGGTTGCACACGACTGAAGCAACTTAGCAGCAGCAGCAGCAGACAGAGTATTAAAAACCAGAGACAACATTTTGCCAACAAAGGTCTGTCTAGTCAAAGCAATGGTTGAACTGAGCTGAACTGATAGTAAGCCAATAAAGGAAATAAAATGCACTCACAGTAGCTTTGACCAGAAGGGGCACTGGGGACTTTCTGGGGTAATAGAATCACTGTCTTTTGCTTTGGATGTGTTATATAAATGTGTACAGTTGTCAGGGTTCATTGAACAGAACACCTAATTGAATATAAATTGAATCCCAATTTGTTTTTTAGAAGAGGAAGTTATAACTGTTGAATGATGTTGAGAGGTTACATAAGACAAGGACTGAGAATTGACTGTTGTTAGTGATGACCTTCGGAGAAGGCAGTGGCACCCCACTCCAATACTCTTGCCTGGAAAATCCCATGGTCGGAGGAGCCTGGTAGGCTGCAGTACATGGGGTCGCTAAGAGTTGGACAAGACTGAGCAACTTCACTTTCACTTTTCACTTGCATGCATTGGAGAAGGAAATGGCAACCCACTCCAGTGTTCTTGCCTGGAGAATCCCGGGGACGGGGGAGCATGGTGGGCTGCTGTCTATGGGGTCGCACAGAGTCGGACATGACTGAAGCGACTTAGCAGCAGCAGCAGCAGCAGTGATGACCTTGATAACAGGCAAGAAAGATGTTGACTATCTAGTCTAGAGTGGGTTAAAGAGAGAATAGGAGGGCCTTCCCTTGTGGCTCAGTGGTAAAGGAGTCACTTCCCAATATGGGAGATGAGTTCGATCCCTAATCAAGGAGGATCCCACATGCCTCAGAGCAACTAAGACTATGCTCTGCAGCAAGAGAGGCCCCCACAGTGAGAAGCCCAAGTACCACAACTGGAGAGTGCCCCCCCCCACTCTCCACAACTGGAGAAAAACCTGTGTAGCAGCAAAGACCCAGCATAGCCAAAAATAATTAAAAAAAAGAGAGATAATAGGAAATGAGATATGAGGATAGCAAGTACAGAATCCCTGCATGGACTTTTTCTCAAATAGGGGACCAAAGTTGGGAGAGGTCTATGAAAATTTTTATTCTAATTTTCTTGATATGTAAGAAATGATGAGAATGACCCAGTAGGATATAGAAATTTGTGTTATAGGAGAAGGAAGACAGTGGAGGTACAGACTTCTTGAATAGGGAATCAGGGAGTTGACTTTCATAGCAACATGGTCTTCTGCTGTTGTTGATGGGAAAGTCAGTATATGTATACAGATTTAGGCTGATAGATTTTTAAAAAATATTTATTATTTATTTTTGACTGAGTCAGATCTTAGTTGCGACATTTGGGATCTTTTATTGTGACACACGGGCTCTAGCTGTGGCATCTGGACTCCAGAGTACACAGGCTCAGTAGTTGTGGCACATGGGCTTAGTTGCCTCACGGCATGTGGGATCTTAGTTCCCTGACCAGGGATCAAACTTGGGTCCCCTGCATTGGAAGGCAGATTCTTAACCACTGGACGACCAGGAAATTCTCCAGGCTAGTAAGGTTTTTGGAGCAGAAATATGTAGTACTTCTTTTTGTTTTGATTCTTTTTACCCCTAGTTGAATAAAAAGCCAAGTCAGCCGATGAGGATAGAATCTGGGGAAGGGAAGAAGTACTGGAGGTTTGGGGAGAAGATGTAAATTAGTCTTGAGATGTGAGTTGTCTTGGAGAGAGAGTGCGTTACCTAAGTAGCTGTAGTATGGATCCACTTGATATTTATCATCATAAACATAAAGAAACACCAGCCAGCATGATTTTGGATTTTTCTTCATTCACCATCAACCGCCCAAGTGCAGTTGCAAAATAGGTGGAAAGTTGGGTTTGAAAGGATTGGAATTTTCACCAGGACTGTGGTGTCCTAGGGGATAGCAAGGTTTCAGTTAGAGCCAGAATTGAAACTGAATGTTGAGAAAATAAGTTAAGGTTATAGTTTGCTGATGACAGACTGAGTTCAGGGAGGCACGGTGTAAGCTTTCTTTTTTTTTTTTTTTAAGATCAAGGAGTAGAGGGAGACTGTGTCAAATTAGAGATGGAAGACTTGGGCCTTTGGTGGTAACAGAGGGTAATAAGGGCATGTGAGATGTGATCAGATGATTCCTGATGGTTTCTTAGGGACAGGTTCGTGTCATTTCTAATCATAATCTCTTGAGATTGATCACAATCCTCCCAGCGATTCCTTATCACATTTCCAATAGTTCTTTACAGCAGTCTGGCAGCCCTAGAGAGTCTGGCTGCAGTCTGTACCCATAGCTTCTATAACCTACTTTTTCCCTTGTCATTTTCCCCTCCTGCCACCTACTTGAGTTCTTTGCTGTTTCTTAAACATTCTCTTTCTTCATATCACTGTTTACTGCCATTTGAAGGCATAGATTTTCTTTTGTTCTCTATGGCTTCCCTTGCACCTGGAATGGTGCCTGGTGTGCAGTTGATGTTCAGTAAATATGTTTGAAGGAAAGTGAAAGTGAAGTCCCTCAGTTGTGTCCAACTCTTTGCGACCCCATGGACTGTAGCCTGCCAGGCTCCTCCGTCCATAGGATTTTCCAGGCAAGAGTACTGGAGTGGGTTACCATTTCCTTCTCCAGGGAATCTTCCCGACCCAGGGATTGAACCCAGGTCTCCCACATGGTGGGCAGATGCTTTACCACCTGAGCCACCAGGGAAGCTCTAAATATTTGTTTCGATGAATATAAATGACCAGGCTTCTTTAATGCCTTTAAAAGATGGGCTAACTTTCAAATAAATTTACATACACTTTACAATAACAGGTTGAGCACGAAATGACTTTTCAACATGATTTGACTTTCTCCAAGCACAAGAAAAATCCTCAGGCATTAAAATGTAAAGGAAAGCCAACTTTGTAGAAGGAACCCAGCCCTGCTCTGAAATTTATGGTGAAATGAGACTATTAATTAATTGATTAAGCAGTTTTTCAAAGATAAATGTCATAGATTTAATAATTTCATTTTTATGGCAAGAACATTAATTTTTATGAGAGATGAGAATATTTATGGCTTGTGTTTTTTGTTTTCTGAATCAAACTTGCAGCGGTCACTCTTCATTAGATACCATTTAGTGCATGGTTATTACATTTAGGAAATTCCTTGGATATTTGCTTGGGAAGCAAAACTTACACATTGGAAAAGTGCAGTGGCAATACAGGATAAAAGTCAAGACAGAGACAAAAGTTATTGCAAGATGGAACACAATAAATTATGAAATCTCACTGTGCAAACAGTAATTGCTAACCCAGTTCAAAGTATTACACTGCTCAGCTCATGAAGTGATGTGACTTTGTGTCTCTATAGCCACTCAAATTCTATGGGCCCATGATGCAACCCTGTTATAACTGACATTTGTGTTTTCATTGCAGCTGTCGGACGAGTAACCGCAAGAGTTTGATTGTGACCTCTAGTACGTCACCTACACTACCACGGCCGCACTCACCACTCCATGGCCACACAGGTGAGTAGTTAAAGATTAAGAAAAGTGGAATAAAAGAGTGGTTACAGATGCCCAATTTCTTTCCTCGTCTCACTGTGTGAGGTTCATCATGTTACAATATATTGTTTCTTCACTTGGCTGACTGAAGCAGACAGAACTAATGGGCATGCTTTCTATGGGAGAGTGTGTTCAGTCTGTTTTTGACTCTTAGTTATTTCTTGCCTTGACCTGTCAATATTCCTTTTGGTCTTGTGCATGTCTTGGGTCCACCACCCCTGTTCTGGTATGTTGAGAGTGTGTTATGACTCCGGTCATCTGGGACCATATGATGAGGGCTCCATTAACATTTTGTCCTACCTTGCCCAAGAATTAGGGCTCACACAGATGATTTTCTGCCTCATAGGACTCCTAATAACTTTCCGTCTGTTAGAACAGTAGTCAACAATAGTGAGAGAACTGTTTGTTTCATGTTGACATTTGCTTCAATTCCAATATGTGGAATCACTGATCTCATGCATTCATACTCAGCTTCATCTGGAATATGGACTCTTCTAGGCAGTATATGGACTGATGTACTTGTGTCTGACTAAGGAATATATAAAAATTATGAGGTAGAAGACCTCTTGGAGTTAGCTATGTGTTTTAGTCTAGACATGTATTCTGAAATCCCAGGGGAGTCAGACCAGGGGACTCAGCTTTGTGGAAGGAGTTGTTGCTCTGCTACACTGTTCACTGCTATTCTGTTTACAGTGGAAGTTCCAGACCTAGGGATAATGGAAACAGAGCAGGCTTAGACCCATAGGAAGCCATTGCTGCCTGGATTTGATAATCTACAGGCCTTGTCTTTGGGCAATAAAAAGGTACCAAAGTAGTGAAACAGTATAGCATTAAACCAGATAAGACAGGTCTCTTCCACTTGAGTTTGTCTCCTTGCTTATAGTTTACTGTGTCTTTGGAGAGTGACTGTGAGGATGAATGAGGAATAGTTGTTTGAGCACCCTAAGAATCAGGTGATTCTGAAACTGATCTGTGTCCTTGAGATAAGGGTCTCGCTTTATCAGACTCACTCAGATCCAGCTATTCAGTGTGTTCATGACCCTTTTCCAAGAATCAGTAGAATTCTCAATTATTATACTAATTCTCATATGAGAAGGCACCACCAAAAGCACAGGGAGACCCAGGGAACTAGACCTACTTGGGTTTTAATGCAGATCTCTCATTGTGCATAGGGACTTTTCCCTCAAAATGGACTCGGCTAGGTGTTAGCTCAGATAGTGCATTCTAACCATGAACTTTGTAAAAATTCAGCATTTATCTGACTTGGGCTTTTCATCATGTAGAAATTAATTTAGCACTTCCAAACCTTGTACCTAGTATCACAACTGTAATGTGAGTGCCAGGCAGTAATTACTACTTGCAGCTTCTCTCTGATATGATTATCTCTTTATTTAGATTCCTGACAGAGTTTAGGACTAAATCTTCCCTACTCAGGGACTCTGATCGAGAACATCATCTGGCCTTTTCAGCCTGCCTGGGTCTGCGGACTCTAGCTTGATGTTAATACATATAACATCCTTAGTACGTGCTTAGTACTCCATAAATGTTAGCTATCATCATCATCTGTCTTAAATATTGCAGAAAATCTAGGTAGGCCTCAGATCTAGGGAGGAAGAACTAATGTAAAAGCCCAGTTCATGACTGTGGACTCTATACTTAACCAAGTATTGAGAAAGATCAAACTTCATATCAGATTAATTCTAAAATCTTATACATCCTGATATTTGGATCCACAGAATGTTCTAAGACTCTTTATTTTCACTTTGAAGTCTGGAATATGTTGAATAATATGGGGTCTGTTGATTTGAAAGTAGCTTCATTTCATACAGTTTAGTTCCATATTAAATATTTACTAGGTGACAGAGGATGAGGGGTTGGATGGCATCACTGACATGAATTTGCCCAAACTCAGGGATATAGTGAAGCTGGCTTGCTACAGTTCATGGGGTCACAAAGAGTTGGACACGACTTAGCAACTGAGCAGCAACAACATATATAACTAGATTATAACTATAGTAAGGTCAGTTAAGTAGGTACTTAGCCATTCTGGAAGTGGAACCTTTCTAGTTCATTGTGGTTTTTTTCCTTTAATTAATAAACTTTTTTTTAGAGCAGTTTTAGATTCATGGTAAAACTGAGCAGATTGTACAGAGTTCCCATATACCCTGTCCCCACACATGTAACCACCTCCTACACCATCAATATCCAGAACAAGTAGTACATTTGTTACAACTGTTGAACCTGCATTGTCACATCATTATTACCCAAAACCCACAGTTTACATTAGGGTTCACTCTTCTTGTGCATTATATGAGTTTTGACAAATGTATAGTGACATGTATCTATCATTGTAGTATCATGCAGAGTAGTTTTACTGCCCTTAAAGTCCTCTGTGTCCCATCTGTTCATCACTCTCTACCCCAACTCCTGACATCCACTAATCTTTTCACTGTCTCCATAGTTTTGCCTTTTCTAAAATGTCATGTAATTGGAGTCATACAGTATGTAGCCTCTTCAGATTGGTTCATTTCTCTTAGTAATATGCATTTAGCTTTCTTCCATATCTTATCATGGCTTGATAGCTCATTTCCTTTTAGTGCGGAATAATATTCCTTTTCTGGATATACCACTCTCACTCACCCAGGTTTTCATGTGTACATAAATTTTCAGTTCATTTGGTTAAATACCAAGGAGAGTGATTGCTAGATTGTATGGTTAAGGGTAGTTTTATAAAGTGGCTGAACCATTTTGACATTCCCACCAGCAACAAATGAGAGTCGGACACGACTGAGCGACTGAACTGAACTGAACAGAAACTTTCCAACTTTTGGTGTTGTCAGTGTTTTATAATTTGGCCATTCTAATACATTTATAATAGCACCTTATTGTTTCAATTTGCGTATCCCTAGTAATACATGGTATTGAAGATTTTTTCATCTGTGTACCTTCATTGATGATGTGTCTGTTCACATCTTTTGCCTGCTTTTTAATCAGGTTGTTTATTTTCTTATTGTTGAGTTTTAAGTGGTTTTTTGTATGTTTTGGATAACAGTCCTTTATCAGATGTCTCTTGCAAGTATTAATATTTGTGGCTTGCTTTCTCCTCTTGTAGAGTAGAAGTTTTTCATTTTACTCTAGACCAGCTTATCAATTATTTCTTTCATGGATTGTACATCTGGTGTTGCATCTAAAATGTCATTGTCCTGTCTCAGGTCATCAAGGTTTTGTCCTACATTATATTCTAGAAGTGTGATTTTGTGTTTTATAATTAGGTCTGTGATCCATTTTGAGTTAATTTTTATGACGATTTGCATCTATTCTTTTTCTTCAGGTGGCTGTCCAATCATTATAGCACTGTTTGTTAGGAAGAATGTCTTTTTTCTATTGCATTACTTTTGCTCCTTTGTCAAGCATTAGTTAATTATATTTTTCTGAGTCTGTTTCTGGCTCTATTCTATTCAATTAATCTATTTGTTCTTTTTCAAACATCACACGGTTTTGACCACTGTAGCTTTAGAGTAAGTCTTGAATTTGGTAATATTGGTCTTCCAGCTCTGTTCTTCTTCAGTATTGAGTTGGATATTCTGGATCTTTTGCCTCTGCATATAAACTTTAGAATCAGTTTCTCCATCCATAAAATAATTTGCTGAGACTTTGACTGTGTTTGTATTGAATCTACAGATCAAGTAGGGAAGAACTGACATCTTGACAGTGTTGAGTCTTCCTATCCATGAACGTGGAATCTCTCTACATTTAAGTAGTTCTTCTTTGATGTCTTTCATCTGAGTTTTGTGGGTTTCCTCATGTAGATCTTGCACATTTATAACTTGTTAGATTTCATTTTGGGGGTGCTGTGTTGGAGAAGACTCTTGAGAGTCCCTTATACTGCAAGGAGATCCAACCAGTCCATTCTAAAGGAGATCAATCCTGGATGTTCATTGGAGGGACTGATGCTAAAGCTGAAACTGCAATACTTTGGCCACCTCATGCGACGAGTTGACTCACTGGAAAAGACTCTGATGCTGGGAAAGGTTGGGGGCGGGAGGAAAAGGGGACGACGGAGAATGAGATGGCTGGATGGCATCACCGACTCTGTGGACATGAGTTTGAGTGAACTCCGGGAGTTGGTGATGGACAGGGAGGCCTGGCGTGCTGTGATTCATGGGGTCGCGGAGAGTCTGACACAACTGAGCGACTGAACTGAACTGAATGTGATTGGTAATATTTTAAATTTCAAATTCCACTTGTTCATTGATGGTATAAAGTGTTGACTTTTGTGCACTAACCTTGTATCCTGCAACTTTGATACACTCACTTGTTTCAGAAGGATTTTTGTTGATTTTTCCCCCCCCAGATTTTCTACATAGGCCATTCATTATATCATCTGCAAACAAAAACAGTTTATATACTTTCTTCCTTCCCAATCTGTATACTTTTTAATTCCTTTTTTTTAGCTTATTGTATTAGGTGGAACTTCCAGTATGATGTTGAAAAGCAGTGGTGAGAAAATATAGTCATGTCATTTTCCTGATTGTGGCAGAAAACCTTGAAGTTTCTTGTCATTAAGTATCAATGTTAGCTGTATGTTTTTGTAGCTGTTCTTTGTCAAATTGAGGAACTTCCCTTCCATTCCTAATTTATTGAAAGATTTTTTTTATTGAATAGATGGATTTTAGACTTTGTCAAATGCTTTTTTGATCTGTTGATGTGATCATTTGATTTTGCTCCTTTAGCTGTTGGTATAATGGTTTACGTTAATTGATTTTCAAATATTGAACTAGCTTTGCATACCTAGGATTAAAACCCACTTAGTTATGGTATATAATTCTTTTTATGCATTGTTGGATTGGATTTGTTGATATTTTGCAGAGGATTTTATTTCCATGCTCATGAGAGATACTGGTCTTTAGTTTTCTTTTCTTATAATGTCTTTGCCGGATTTTGGTGTTTGGGTAATGATGGCCTCACAGAATAAGTTAGAAAGTATTCCCTCCACTTCTGTCTTCTTGAAAAGATTGTGGAGAATTGGTATAATTTCTTTTTGAATGTTTGATGGAATTCACAAGTGAACCTATCTGGGACCTGCTGCTTTCAGTTTTGGAAGATTATTAATTATTGATTAAATTTTTAATAGATATAAGCCTATCCAGATTGTCTGTTTCTTCTTGTGTGAGATTTGGCAGGTTTTGTCTTTAAGTAATTGGTGTATTTAAATCTGGGTATGAAATTTGTGGGCATAGAGTTATGCATAATATTCCTTTATTATCCTCTTAATGCCCATGGAATCTGTAGTAATACAGCATCTGTTCTAATGTTAGTGACTTGTGTCTTCTCTATTTTCTCCCTTAGTTAAAAACCTGGCTAGAGGCATGTCCATTTTGTGGATCTTATCAAAGAACCAGTTTTTGGTTTTGTTGATTTTCTCTATTGATTTCCTGTTTTCAATTTCATTGATTTCTGTTCCAGTATTTTTTTCTTTTCCTCTGCTTATGTTAAATTTAATTTGCTGTTTTTCTGGCTTCTTAAGGTGGAGGCTTAGGTGATTAATCTTAAATCTTCCTTAATTAATTAATCAAGATTCTTTTTTTTTTTTTTTTTGGTCACAGCATGCAGCATGGGCATGTAGGATTTTAGATCTCTGACCAGAGAGTGAATGCACGCTCCCTGCATTGGAAGCTCGGAATCTTAATCACTGGACTGCCAAAGAAGTCCCAAAATACAATTTTTAAAGGTTACACTCCACTTACAGTTACTGTGAAGTATTGTCTATATTCCCCCATGTTGTACAATACATCCTTGTAGCATATCTTTTTTTTATTCGGCTACATCATGCATCATATGGGATCTTAGTTCCGCTACCAGGGATCGAATCCGTGTTCCCTGCAGTGGAAGCCCAGAGTCTTAACCACAGATTGCCAGGGAAATCCCTCTTGTAGCCTGTCTTATTCCCAGTAATGTGTACCTCACACTCCCTCACCCCATTGCACAAATTTGATAAGTTGTATTTTCATTTTTATTTACTTAAAAATACTTTAAAATTTCTGTTGATATTTCTTCTTTGACCCATGTGTTACTTTGAACTGTGTTATTTAATCTTCAAATATTTGGGGGTTTTCCCAGTTGTCTTTCTGTTTATTGATTACTAGTTTAATTCTACTGTGATCTGAAAGCAAATGGGTGAATTCTTTTCAATTAAATTTGTTGTTGTTATTGTTCAGTCGCTAAGTTGTGTCTGACTCTTCACACCCCATGGACTGCAGCACACCAGGCCTCCCTTTCCCTCACCATTTCCTGAAATTGGCCCAAGTTCATGTCCATTGAGTCAGTGATGCTGTCCAACCATCTCATACTCTGCTATCCTCTTCTCCTTTTACCTTCAATCATTTCCAGCATCAGGGTCTTTTCCAATAAGTCCGCTCTTTGCATCAGGTGGCCAAAGTATTGTAGTTTCAGCTTGAACATCAGTACTTCCAATGAATATATACAGGGTTGATTTCATTTAGGATTGACTCGTTTGATCTCCTTGTTGTCCAAGGAACTCTGAAGAGTCTTTTCCAGCACTGTAATTCAAAAGCATCAGTTCTTCAGTGCTCACTCTTCTTTATGGTCCAATTCTCACATCTGTACATGACTACTTGAAAAACCATAGCTTTGACTAGACAGACCTTTGTCAGCAAAGTGTTGTTTCTGCTTTTTAATACACTATCTAGGTTTGTCATAGCTTTCCTTCCAAGAAACAAGTGTCTTCCAATTTCTTTTTTTTTTAATTCATTTTATTGGAGGCAAATTACCTTACATTAATATATTGGTTGGTTTTGCCATACATTGACACGAATCCGCCCCGGGTGTACATGTGTTCCCTTTCTTGAACCCCCCTCCCACCTCCCTCTTCCCCATATCCTCCCTCCAGGTCATCCCCGTGCACCAGCCCCAAGCATCCCGTATCATGCGTCGAACCTGGACTGGTGATTCATTTCACATATGATAATATACATGCTACAATGCCGTTCTCCCCAATCATCCCACCTTCACCCTCTCCCACAGAGTCCCAAAGACTGTTCTATATACCTGTGTCTCTTTTGCAGTCTCGTATACAGGGTTAAGGTTACCATCTTTCTAAATTCCATATATATATGCGTTAGTATACTGTATTGATGTTTTTCTTTCTGGCTTACTTTTTCTTGGCTACAGTCACCATCCTCAGTGATGTTGGGTCCCAAGAAGAGAAAAATCTGTCACTGCTTCCACATTTTCCCCTTCTGTTTGCCATGAGTGATGGGACTGGATGCCATGATCTTAGTTTTATAATGTTGAGTTTTAAGCCAACTTTTTCACTCTCCTCTTTCAGCCTCATCAAGAAGCTCTTATAGTTCCTCTTTGCCTTCTCCCATTTCAGTGGTATCATCTGCATATCTGAGGTTGCTGATATTTCTCCTGGCAATCTTAACATTCAGCCTGGTATTTTGCATGATATACTCTACATATAAGTTAAATAAACAGGGTAACAGTATACAGCCTCGTCATATTCCTTTCCCAATTTTGAACCAGTCAATTGTTTGATGTAAAGTTCTAACTGTTGCTTCTTGACCCACATACAGGTTTCTCAGGAAACAGGTAAGATGGTCTGCTATTCCCATCTCTTGAAGAATTTTCCACAGTTTGTTGTGATCCCACAGTCAAAGGCTTTAGCATAGTCAGTGAAGCAGAAGTAGATGTTTTTCTGAAATTCCGTTGCTTTCTCTATGATCCAACAAACGTTGGCAATTTG
Organism: Moschus berezovskii; assembly: GCF_049115385.1. Classification (NCBI taxonomy): domain Eukaryota; kingdom Metazoa; phylum Chordata; class Mammalia; order Artiodactyla; family Moschidae; genus Moschus; species Moschus berezovskii. The sequence continues at coordinate 20,578,569 of NC_142463.1, forward strand.
ATCTCTGGTTCCTCTGCTTTTTCTCAACCCAGCTTGTACATCTGGAAGTTCTCAATTCAAATACTGTTGAAGCCTAACTTGAAGGATTTTGAGGATACCTTTCTAGCCCGCGAAATGGGTGCAATTGTCTTGTAGTTTGAACATTCTTTAGCACTGCTTTTCCTTGAGATTGGGTTTCCCCAATCTGTCTGGAATGTGCTTCCTTTCACATTCTTTAGATTAGTGTTAGCAGATCTCTTACTCTATCCATTTGCTTTTAATTTACATGTGTCTTTATATTTTAAAAGGCTTCCTTGTAAACTACACTTAGTTGGGTCTTGTTTTTATTTTTTTTTAATCTATGTGACAGTGTCAATCTTTTTAATTTAGACTATAAACATTTAAGGTGATTATTGATATAGTTGGGCTTCCCCGGTGGTGCTAGTGGTGAAGAACCTGCCTGCCAATGCAGATGTAAGAGATATGGGTTTGATCCCTGGGTCAGGAAAATCACCTGGAGGAGAAGATGGCAACCCACTCCAGTATTCCTGGAGAATCCCATGGACAGAGGAGCCTGGTGGGCTACAGTCCATATGGTCACAAAGAGAAACAACTGAAGCAACTTAGCACTCTCATGTTGATATATTTGTTGTTCAGTCTCTCTGCTGCTGCTGCTGCTAAGTCACTTCAGTCGTGTCTGACTCTGTGTGACCCCATAGACGGAAGCCCACCAGGCTCCCCCTTCCCTGGGATTCTCCAGGCAAGAACACTGGAGTGGGTTGCCATTTCCTTCTCCAATGTGTGAAAGTGAAAAGTGAAAGTGAAGTCACTCAGTCGTGTCCGACCCTTAGCGACCCCACGGACTGCAGCCCACCAGGCTCCTCCATCCATGGGATTTTCTAGGCAAGAGTACTGTATCCAATTTCTTGCAACCCCGTGAACTGCAGCAATGCCAGGTTTCCCTGTCCTTCATCTCCTGGAGCTTGCTCAAACTCACGTCCATTGAATCGGTGATGCCATCCAACCATCTCATCTTTTGTTGCCCCTTCTCCTCGCACCTCCGTCTTTCCAAGCATCAGGGTCTTTTCTAATGAGTCTGCTCTTTGCATTGGAGCTTCAGCTTCAGCATCAGTCCTTCCAATGAATATTCAGGATTGATTTCCTTTAAGAGTGACTGGTTTGATCTCCTTGCAGTCCAAGGGACTCTTGAAAGTCTCCAATACCAGAGTTCAGAATCATCAGTTCTTTGGTGCTCAGCCTTCTTTCTCTTTGATACAGTTAGATTTGTGTGTGTTAAGTTGCTCAGTTGTGTCTCACTCTCTGTGAACCCGTGGACTGTCCATGGACTTCTCCAGGCGAGAATACAGGAGTGGGTCGCCATTTCCTTCTCCCCTTAGAGTTGTATCTACCATTTTTGCTACTGTTCTCCATTCGTTGCCTGTGATCTTTGTTCCTGTTTTTGTCTTCTATTCTTTTCTGGTTTTAATGGAGCACTTTATGTGATTTATATTTCTCTCCTTTGTTAGCATATCAGCTGTATTGTCCTTTCTTTTTTCTGTGTGTCTGTGTGTCTTTTAGATTTCTCAGTATAGATTTGCAGCTGATCCAAATCCACTTTCAAAAAACATACTGATTCACAGGTAGTGTAAAATTCCTTATAATAATAAAATAACCCTAATTCTTCCGCTCATCCTTTTTTCATTGCAAGCATTCCTTTCACATATCCATAAGCATAAAAACATGGATAGAATGTTTTTATGAATACACAGTTAAATGTGGTTTTGCTATTATTATTTTGAACAAACTGTTATTGTTAAATAAATAAAAAATATAAGATATCAAATTTTTAATTTTATCTTTACTTATTTCGTCTCTAGTGCTGTTCTTTTATGTAGGTGCAAGTTTCTGAACTATACCATTTTACTTCTCTTAGAACTTTTTTTTTTTTTTACCACACTGCTCAGCTTGCAGGATCTTAGTTCCTTGACCAGGAATTGAACCTGGGCCAGGGCAATGAAATCTCCAAGTCCCAACCACTGGGCTACCAGGAAATTCTAGAACTTTCAACATTCCTTGTAAGGCAGGTCTGTTGGTAACAAATTCCCTCAATGTTTGATTGTCTAAGAAAGTCTTAGTTTCTCTTTCACTTATGAAAAATAATATTGTAGAGTACAGAATATTAGGTTGGTGGGGTTTTTTTCCTGTCAATTCCCTTGTTTGCGTGATGTCTGAGAAGTAGGATATAATTCTTTTCTTCTCTGTACATAAGATCTTTTTACCATCTGATTTCTTTCAAGATTTTTTTCATTGTCTTTGATTGTTTTTATAAGTTTGAATGTAGTATGCTAGGTGCAGTTTTTTTGGCATTTAATCCTGCTTTGTGTTCTTTGAGTTTCCTGGATCTGTGGTTTGGTGTCTGACATTGATTTGAGGAAATTCTCAGTCATTATTGTTTCAAATATTTCTTCCATTTCTTCCTCTGTCATTTCCATTACACAAGTCTTACACCTTTTGTAGTTGTCCCACAGTTATTGGATTTTCTGTTCTATTAATTTCAGTCTTTTTTTTCTCTCTCTTTTTAGTTTTGGAAATTTCTGTTATTATTCCTCATGGTCAGAGATTATTGGTGTCAGTTCCACTAATGAGCCTTTCAAAGACATTCTTATTAATTTTCTTATTGATGGACATTATAGCAGTCTGGGCCTAATCAGGAGACAGAAACCACACAGTGATTTAAACAGGTGAAGTTAAATAGAATTATAAACTATGGCAATAAAAGAAGACCAGAACTGGTCCACAGCCACTGAACAATCTGCATGGCAGCTCTCCAGAACACTGGCACAGCAGCCAGTATCCAGGCCTGCACAGAGGGTAGGTGGCATGGAGTATATTATATCCCTCAGGAACAACATGGAAGACAAACCCTAGAGAACAAGGAGTAAACCAGGCAAGCAGAGGGCGTCAGGGCACTAGTGTGAGCGTGCCTGGAGCATACAGTGTCATTTCGGGGATTATGGAGAGGTGATCACCAGGTCAGGTTCAGGATACAAGGTTGACAGCATGTGACTAGGTCAGAGCACACCTGCCTGTCCTCACTGCCACATTACTGACAGAAGGTGTAGTTGCTGGGACTGCAACTACAGTCCTGAGCCTCTTCCTTGTACAGTGTCCCTCCAGTGCCCTCTACTGGGAAAGTTTAATGTTTTGTTTGCTATAAATGAAATGCCTAAACAAGCAGAATATATTAAGAAGAGATGGCAAGAATGCACAGAGGAACTGTACAAAAAAGATCTTCACAACCCAGATAATCACAATGGAGCCAGACATGCTGGAATGCAAAGTCAAGTGGGCCTTAGGGAGCATCACTACGAACAAAGCTAGTGGAGCTGATGGAATTCCAGTTGAGCTATTTCAAATCCTAAAAGAGGATGCTGTTAAAGTGCTACACTCAATATGCCAGCAAATTTGGAAACCTCAGCAGTGGCCACAGGACTGGCAAAGGTCAGTTTTCATTCCAATCCCAAAGAAAGGCAATGCCAAAGGTTTTTCAAAATACCACACAATTGCACTCATCTCACCCACTAGCAAAGTAATACTCAAAATTCTCCAAGCAAGGCTTCAACAGTATGTGAACCAAGAACTTCCAGATGTTCAAGCTGGATTTAGAAAAGGCAGAGGAACCAGAGATCAAATTGCCAACATCCACTGGCTCATAGAAAAAGCAAGCAAGTTCCAGAAAAACATCTACCTCTGCTTCATTGACTACGCCAAAGCCTTTGGCTGTGTGGATCACAACAAACTGTGGAAAATTCTTAAAGAGATAATTTAAGATTTAAATTAAATTTAATTTTTACCTGCCTCCTGAGAAATCTGTATGCAGGTCAAGAAGCAACAGTTAGAAGTGGACATGGAACAATGGATGGTTCCAAATCGGGAAAGGAGTACATCAAGGCTGTATTTTGTCATCCTGCTTATTTAACTTATATGCAGAGTACATTATGCGAAATGCTGGGTTGGATGAAGCAAAAGCTAGAATCAAGACTGCGGGGAGAAATATCAATTACCTCAGATATGCAGATGACACCATCCTTATGGCAAATAGTGAAGAGGAACTGAGAAGCCTCTTGATGAAAGTGAAAGAGGAGAGTAAAGAAGCTGGCTTAAAACTCAGCATTCAAAAAACTAAGATCATGGCCTCCGGTCCCATCACTTTATGCAAAGAGATGGGGAAACAATGGGAACAGTGAAAGACTTTATTTTCTTGGGCTCCAAAATCACTGCAGATGGTGATTGCAGCCAGGAAATTAAAAGACGTTTGCTCCTTGGAAGAAAAGCTTATGATAAACCTAGATAGCGTATTAACAAGCAGAAACATTACTTTGCCAACAAAGGTCCGTATAGTCAATGCTATGGTTTTTCCAGTAGTCATGTATAAATGTGAGGGTTGGACTATAAAGAAAGCTGAGCACCAAAGAATTGATGCTTTTGAACTGTGATCCTGGAGAAGACTTTTGAGAGTCCCTTGGACTGCAAGGAGATCCAACCAGTCCATCCTAAAGGAAATCAGTCCTGAATATTCATTGGAAGGACTGTTGCTAAAGCTGAAACTCCAGAATTTTGGGCACCTGATGGGAAGAACTGACTCATCTGAAAAGACCCTGATGCTGGGAAAGATTGAAGGCACATGAGAAGGGGACAACAGAGGATGAGATGTTGGATGGCATCACCGACTCAATGGACGTGAGTTTGAGTAAGCTCCAGGAGTTGGTGATGGATAAGGAAATGGCAACCCACTCCAGTGTTCTTGCCTGGAGAATCCCAGGGACAGGAGAGCCTGGTGGGCTGTCGTTTATGGGGTCGCACAGAGTCGTACACGACTGAAGTGACTTAGCAGCAGCAGCAGGGCAGCAGCAGCAGGGAAACCTGGCGTGCTGCAGTCCATGGGGTTGCAAAGAATCGGACACAACTGAGTGACTGAACTGAAAGGAATTCTCTCCTCTGTGGCAGAGAAGGTATTAAAGGATGAATTTTAGAAGTATCTGATTGATAACTAGCCCAAATATTTAGATTGTTTTCAGTCCTTCACTATTTTAGTCAGTGTTGCAACAAACATCCTTCTTCATATTCTTTTTGTATATATGCATCAATCAGTCCGTTCAGTCGTTCAGTCGTGTCTGACTCTTTGTGACCCCATGGACTTCAGCATGCCAGTATATATGCATAAAAACTGAGAAAAAAAAGACTGTCTAAAAATGTGTAGGCATGAACTTGCTGAATCGTATTTTCAGAGTTAAATTAACAGGTAAGTGGTTGTATTTATATGATGTTTGTTCCATGTCATCTGATTCTAAACTGGTATAGTGGGACTAAAAATGTGTCCTCCTTAAGCCTTCAGCCCCTGTCATACAGGGTCAAGAGCAATCTCCAGTAACCCACTCCTCTTTCCTCCCCAACCCTTGCAGTCTTCCCGTCTCTTATCTGCCTTGAATCCACTATGGGCTAATTTCATTATCCCTGACTGACAGAAACCCCCAGATATTTGAGCCTTCTATCTCCAACACTCCTGGTTCCTGTAAATCTCTGAACATTTCCTGTTCTGACCTTTTTTCTCATCCCCCTCTGACTCTGAAGACTTCCAGTGTACCATTTGGACTCAGTCTGTCAGTCTAGTTCTAATGAAATTCTGGGGAGGAGGGAAGGGTTAGAATACTGGCTGTCTGCTCCCCTCTTACCCCTCCCCTGACTCTGATCACTGGGCCTGAAAGGAAGTAGATGTTCCTGTTTTTTCAGTAGTGTCCCTCTCTTCTTCCTAGTGCCCCAAAACTTTGAATCTTATACCATTAAATACTATCACTTATCATTAAATACCATCATTGCAGCTGCAAATATCTTAGTTCTTGACTCACTTTTACTCTTCAGTTCTAACTCCTCTGTTATTCTTGATAGTTTGAATGTACATATTTTGAGGTTCTTTTCAGTTCTTAGGACTTTCCGTTCTTTGAACCTATCTTCCAGTGAACTTCTCCTCCAAACTTTCTTGGTCACATATGTCCTATACTGTATACTTAGACTTTGTTCCATAATTTTAGTTTCCTTCTTCCTTCTCTCCAAGTATTAAACCAGTCTTTCTACTGTGCCATCTACAAACATCCCCCCAAAACCAGTCATTTGATTCCAGGACCTCAGGTTCTTGAAACCCTTAAATATATTAAGTTTGAGATGCCTTTTAGACACTGGCATGAGCACATCAATATATTAATCTTGACTTCAAGAGAGAAGTAGGGCTGGAGAGTGCCTGGAAGAGAATATGAGGAGCCAGCAGGGTACTACCGCATGTTTAAAGCCCAGTGGTACAAGGGGGAGGGTGAAAGCAACCAGTCATTAGTTGAGAAAGCTGCAAGGAAAGCTCTGTCCACAGGGACAGTCAGGTTTCACTTAATTTGTTAAGGGCTATACTAAATGTATGTCCAGGATGTGTGGGAATACAAAAGTAAAGATATGCTGGCATTTTTGAAAGACCTGTTAGAGGCCCTGGCCATTGTCATGATGTAACCAAGGGACTACTGCTGCTACTGCTAAGTCGCTTCAGTCGTGTCCGACTCTGTGCGACCCCACAGACAGAAGCCCACCAGGCTCCCCCATCCCTGGGATTCTCCAGGCAAGAACAGTGGAGTGGGTTGCCATTTCCTTCTCCAAGGGAGTACTAGAAACGTAGAAAATATGTAAATATGGGAAAAGTTATGTGGTCAGATCAGCAGGGATTAAAACTAATTGTCTCCAGATTTTCTGTTTGGATGATTAATGAGTGATGATACCCTTAAATGAAATGAAGAGAATAATAGATTTAGGGGTTCATAAGAAAGAAGATCCCAGAAACAAATCCATATATGTGTGGCCACTTGATTTATGACAGTGGCAACATTGGGACAATTGGACATTCATATGGGGAAATTGAAAGACTTAGCTCTTACTTCACAAAAATCAATTCTAGGTGAATTGTAATTTTTTTTCAGCTCCTGTAAGATATAATTAATAAAATGGTAAGATATTTAAAGTACACATATGAAAATTTGATATACATGAATTGTAGATTTAAATGTGAAAACCAAAACACTAAACTTTTAGAAGATATACAGTAGAACATATTTATTTTTTAAAAAGGACAGAAGGAGAATTGGTAATGGATAAAGGGAGTTTTTTGTAATGACATAAAAAGATAGTATGATTGAAAAATGGCCAAGGGACTTGAACAGATAGTTCACAAAAGCAATCTAAATGGCCAATAAATATGTGAAAAGATACTTTAATCTCATTGGTTAATATGGAAATGCAAAATAAAAGCACATTAAAATACCATTCTATTACCATCAAACATGGCTTAAATTAAAATGACAGAACCAAGTGCAGATAAGTACATGAAACAATGGGAACTCTTAAGCATTACTGGTGGAACCATACATTGGTAATCCATTTTGCAAAAACAGTTTGGCATTTTCTTAGGTGAAGTTTAAAAACAAACTGGAGTGCGAAAGGTCACATATTGTATGATTCCATTTCTGTGAAATGTCCAGAATGGGTGATTACATAGAAATAGAAAGTAGATTAGTGATTGCCAGAGTCTTGGGAGGGGAATGAGGAATGACTGTTCACAGGTGCAGTTTCTTTTTTGAGTGATAAAAATGTTCTGGAAGTAGATAGTGGTGATGGTTGCACAACTTTGTGAATGTACTAAAACTGCTCTACTGTGCACTTTAAAAGGAATTTTATTACATGTGAATTATATCTCTTTTTTTTTTTGGCCACACCACACAACTTGTGGGATCTTAATTCCTCAACCAGGGATCAAACCTGGGCTGGCAGTGGAAGAACAGAATCCTAATCACTGGACCACCAGGGAATTCCCTATATCTCAACTTTTTTAATTGAGAAAAACCAAACTCAGGTATTCAGTTCAGTTCAGTTCAGTCGCTCAGTCGTGTCCGACTCTCCGTGACCCCATGAATCACAGCACGCCAGGCCTCCCTGTCCATCACCAACTCCTGGAGTTCACTCAAACTCATGTCCATCGAGTCAGTGATGCCATCCAGCCATCTCATTCTCCGTCGTCCCCTTCTCCTCCCGCCCCCAACCTTTCCTAGCATCAGAGTCTTTTCCAGTGAGTCAACTCGTCACATGAGGTGGCCAAAGTATTGCAGTTTCAGCTTTAGCATCAGTCCTTCCAATGAACACCCAGGATTGATCTCCTTTAGAATGGACTGGTTGGATCTCCTTTATGTCCAAGGGACTCTCAAGAGTCCTCTCCAGCACCACAGTTCAAAAGCATCAGTTCTTCGGCGATCAGCTTTCTTCACAGTCCAACTCTCACATCCATACATGACCACGGGAAAAACCATTGCCTTGACTAGACGGACCTTTGTTGGCAAAGTAATGTCTCTGCTTTTTAATATGGTATCTAGGTTGGTCATAACTTTCCTTCCAAGGAGTAAGCATCTTTTAATATCCTGGCTGCAATCAGCATCTGCAGTGATTTTGGAGCCCCAAAAAATAAAGTCTGACACTGTTTCCACTGTTTTTCCATCTATTTCCCATGAAGTGATGGGACCAGATGCCATGATCTTTGTTTTCTGAATGTTGAGCTTCAAGCCAACCTTTTCACTCTCCTCTTTCACTTTCATCAAGAGGCTTTTGAGTTCCTCTTCACTTTCTGCCATAAGGGTAGTGTCATCTGCATATCTGAGGTTATTGATATTTCTCCCAGCAATCTTGATTCCAGCTTGTGCTTCTTCCAGCCCAGCGTTCCTCATGATGTATTCTGCATATAAGTTAAAAAAGCAAGGTGACAATATACAGCCTTGACGTACTCCTTTTCCTATTTGGAACCAGTCTGTTGTTCCATGTACATTTCTGACTGTTGCTTCCTGACTTGCATACAGGTTTCTCAAGAGGCAGGTCAGGTGGTCTGGTATTCCCATCTCTTTCAGAATGTTCCACAGTTTATTGTGTTAAGGATGCCTGTTTAGTTGGTAAAGCTGTAAAGAAATGATTGCCATAAAAGTCAGGGTAATGTTTACCTTTCCTGGAAAAGAGGAGGTGTTTTGACTGGAAAGATTTGACTAGAAGGCATTTTGGAAGATGGCATCGTTAACCTGGATGGTATTTATATAGGTGCTTGCTATGTAATTATATTACTTTATTACTAGTTAAACTGTGTAAATGAAGCAACTGATTCAAGGTCAGCTGATTGCTCTGTTGACTGAAAAAAATGCACATCGTGAGAGTTGTGAGTTAAGTTTTATTTGGGGCAAAATGAGGACTGTATCCCAGGAAATAGCATCTCAGATAGCTCAGAGAAACTGCTCCAAAGAGATGGGAGGAAAGGTCAGTATATATGTGATTTTGGTGAAGCAGGGAATACATGCAATCAAGCACATATTTTTGCAGAAGTTTTCTGCTAGTCTTATTAAGGTTACTGCTCGTCACGAGGAACAGTCATCTCCATGAAGGATTTTAGTGCTTTTCTAGGTATGAGGAGATGCATGAACTGGACTTATAAAATTTTCTCTTGAAAATACCTAACTATATGAAGACCTATTCTGCCAGTTTTTCCCAGAACACAGATTGCCTCATTTCTGATCTCCACCCTGAATTCCTTTCAGGGGATGTTGATGATCAGCAGCTTCTGTGGCTCATACTTTGATCCTTATAGAGGTAGATGGCAAGTGCCAATTTCTGGGTGACAGCTCCCAGTTCTATTTATCTTTTATTATAACTTGTTTCTCTCAGATGGATGATTGCTTGTCTTTGAACTATTTCTTCCAACTGCTTGTTGAAGATGAGGGCTGCTGGGTTTTCTATCAGATTTTTTTGTCCTTGTTGAGTGATTTCTGGCTGTTTTCAAAGATAAGTTCCTCTCAATGATGTAATCTTTTTTCCCCCAGAGCCAGAACTGTGGATGTAAGTCAATAAGAAGGATCAATTTAATTATTTTCTTCAAAATGTTAGCATCTTGATCTTCCCTCAAAAGAAGACCAATTCAAATTATATTGATTTTATTCTGTCATAGTCTTCATACTAGTGATTTTTGATCTCTTGGTAGAATGAATATTGGAAAGTAGAGAAAAAGGCACAAGCATTTTAGACCTTAGCTTCTGTATAATAAATAATTTCTATGGTCTTTATCCCAGGTTCCTGGCACAGAGCTTCTAAAAACCTTGGAATTTTCTGAGAAAGTCTTATGCCAGTGAAGTAACTCAAGGTGGTCCCCTAGATAGCTCCAGGATGGAGTCTTGTCACCAGGAAAACCAACCGCATAAATAGAGAGTTGGAACTTTGGTTCAGCCCAGCCTCATGGGGAGGGGAAGGAGCTGGAGATTAAGTTCATTGTTTAGCCAGTGATTTAATCGATTGTTCTTACGTAGTGAAACTCCAATGAAAACTGTAGACACCAAATCTCATAGTAGCACTTCCTAGTTGGTGAACACATTTATTGTGCCAGGAAGCAGGACGCGCCCAGATTCCACGAGGAGGGTGCACAGGAGCTCTGTGTTCCTTTCGTGACTTCACCTCTGTACATCCTCTCTAATAAAACTGTAATAATGAATATGAAACTTTCTGAGTTCTGTGAGTTGTTCTAGTGAATAAGGTACCTGGAAGCCAGGCAGGTATGGAAACCTCCAGATTTATAGTCAGTAGGTCAAAAGTACAGGTACCTCCCTCCTCCCAAGATAAATGGCTGGTGTAGAAAGTGAGGCAGTCTTATTAAGGACTTTGCCCTTAACCTGTTGGGTCTGTACTGACTCTTTGAGGTTGATGTCAGAATTGAAGTACACCCAGTTGGTGTCTGAATAGTATTTTTTTTTAAAAGTATGTTGAAGCCTGGCCATTTGGGAGGAATACTTGTTGTAATCAGTTTATTATTTCATCAGCTTCCAGGTGGTAGGATTCCATTGTTATTTACCCTTGAAACAGGGGTGCTTTTTGCCGGAGATTACAGTCTCACACCTAGAGGCCTGATTTTGGATATGTCCTGGCGACTACTCCCATAACTGGCAGGCCATTTCCATTATGTGATGTTGGCAATGTTTGATATATAAGACATTGAATTGTGAACCAACTCTAAAATGTTCTAATGAACGAATGTGTAAACCTTGGTGGTGGTGGTTTAGTTGCCAAGTTGTGTCTGACTCTTGCGACCCCATGGACTGTAGCCCACCAGGTTCCTCTGTCCATGGGATTTCCCAGGCAAGAATACTGGAGTGGATTGCCATTTCCTTCTCCAGGGGATCTTCCTGACCCAGGAGTTGAACCTGGGTCTCCTGCATTGCAGGCAGATTCTTTACTGACTGAGCTATGAGAGAATTTTAAATTAATAAGTACTTACCTCATTGATACTGAAACAAAGATGTATACCATATGGTGCCCTTAATTCTGGTAAATGCCATCAAGTGTTCAAACATAGGCGAGCAGAGGAGAAAGAGGACATACATAGTTCAGGTTAAATAGGTTTTCTTTGTTTTTTAATTGATTTCTTCAGTTATCTTTGTGATTTCCTTTATTCTGGGTTTCATTTGCTCTTCTTTTTCTAATTAAGATAAAAACTGAGGTCATTGAACTGAATTTTCTTTTTCTAAAAATATTTTTTTTTTATTTTTTTTATTTTATTTTTTTCAGTTAAAAGCATTTTTATTGAAAAAGCACAAATGCAAAGAAATGAACAGAGGAAAATTTATGCGTCGAACCTGGACTGGTCACTTATGATAATATACATGCTACAATTCCATTCTCCCCAATCATTCCACCTTCACCCTCTCCCACAGAGTCCCAAAGACTGTTCTAAATGCCTATGTCTCTTTTGCAGTCTCTTATACAGGGTTCAGGTTACCATTTTTCTAAATTCCATATATATGCGTTAATATACAGTATTGATGTTCTTCTTTCTGGCTTACTTCACTCTGTATAATTGGCTCCAATTTCATCCACCTCATTAAAACTGATTCAAATGCATTCTTTTTGATGGCTGAGAAATACTCCATTGTGTATATGTACCAAAGCTTTCTTATCCATTCATCTGCAGATGGACATCTAGGTTGCTTCCATGTCCTGGCTATTATAAACAGTGCTGCAATGAACATTGGAGTACATGTGTCTCTTTCAATTCTGGTTTCCTCGGTGTGTATGCCCAGGAGTGCGATCGCTGGATCATATGGCAGTTCTATTTCCAGTTTTCTGAGGAATCTCCACACTGTTCTCCATAGTGGCTGTACTAGTTTGCATTCCCACCAGCAGTGTAAGAGGGTTCCCTTCTCTCCACACCCTCTCCAGCATTTATTGCATGTAGACTTTTGGATAGCAGCCATTCTGACTGGTGTGAAATGGTATCTCATTGTGGTTTTGATTTGCATTTCTCTGATGATGAGGGATGTTGAGCATTTTTTCATGTGTTTGTTAGCCATCTTTATGTCTTCTTTGGAGAAATGTCTGTTTAGTTCTTTGGCCCATTTTTTGATTGGGTCACTTAGTTTTCTGGAATTGAGCTGCAGGAGCTGCTTGTATATTTTGTAGATTAATCCTTTATCAGTTGCTTCATTTGCTATTATTTTCTCCCATTCTGAAGGCTGTCTTTTCACCTTGCTTAGAGTTTCCTTTGCTGTGCAGAAGCTTTTGATTTTAATTAGGTCCCATTTGTTTATTTTTGCTTTTATTTCCAATATTCTGGGAGGTGGGTCTTGGAGGATCCTGCTGTGATTTATGTCGGAGAGTGTTTTGCCTACATTCTCCTCTAGGAGTTTTATAGTTTCTGGTCTTACATTTAGATCTTTAATCCATTTTGAGTTTATTTTGGTGTATGGTGTTAGGAAGTGTTCTAGTTTCATTCTTTTACAAGTGGCTGACCAGTTTTCCCAGCACCACTTGTTAAAGAGACTGTCTTTTCTCCATTTTATATTCTTGCCTCCTTTGTCGAAGATAAGGTGTCCATAGGAGCGTGGGTTTATCTCTGGGCTTTCTATTTTGTTCCATTGATCTATATTTCTGTCTTTATGCCAGTACCATACTGTCTTGATGACTGTGGCTTTGTAATAGAGCCTGAAGTCAGGCAGGTTAATTCCCCCAGTTCCATTCTTCTTCCTCAAAATTGCTTTGGCTATTCGAGGTTTTTTGTATTTCCATACAAATTGTGAGATTATTTGTTCTAGTTCTGTGAAAAATATTGTTGGTAGCTTGATAGGGATTGCATTGAATGTATAAATTACTTTGGGTAGTATACTCATTTTTACAATATTTATTCTTCCAATCCACGAACACGGTATATTTCTCCATCTATTCGTGTCCTCTTTGATTACTTTCACTAGTGTTTTATAGTTTTCTATGTACAAGTCTTTTGTTTCCTTAGGTAGATATATTCCTAAGTATTTAATTCTTTTCGTTGCAACAGTGAATGGAATAGTTTCCTTAATTTCTCTTTCTATTTTCTCATTATTAGTGTATAGGAATGCAAGGGATTTCTGTGTGTTGATTTTATATCCTGCAACTTTACTGTAATCATTGATTAGTCTAAAAATATTTTTTTACTTGGCTGCATCCAATCTTCATTCCATTGTGCAGGATCTTTCCTTGCTGCTAATGGACTCTCTAATTGTGGCATGGCTCAGTAGTTGTGGCATATAGGCTTGGTTGTTCCATGGCGTGTGGGATCTTAGTTCTCCAACCAGGGATCGAACCCTCATCCCCTGCATTGCAAGGCAGATTCTTAACCTCTGGACCACCAGGGAAGGCCCTCATTCTTTTCCAGTACAGGTATTTGTTTAGTAATATGTTTTTCTTGCTATCAAACTGCTTGAACTGATATATTTTCATTTTTATTTAGTTTAAAATACTTTTCTAATTTCCCTTTGCATTTCTGCTTTGATCCACAAGTTATTCTGAAGTATGTTGTTTAGTTTCCAAATATTTGGAGATTCTCCAGAGGTCTTTCTATTATTGGTTTCTAATTAAATTTCGTTTTGCTCACAGAATATACTTTGTATGTCTTGTATTCTTTAAAATTTATTAGATCTTCTTGTTTTATGGACCAGAATATGATCTTAGTAAATGTTCCATGTTTACTTGAAAATAGTGTGTTTAGTAATGTTCTTTAAGTGTCAGGTCAAGTTGGTTGATCTGTGCTCAGTCGTACCTGAGTCTTTGCAGCCCCATGGACTGTAGCCCACCAGGCTTCTCTGGTCATGAAATTTTCCAGGCAAGAATACTGGAGTGGGGTGCCATTTCCTATTCCAGGGGATCTTCCCGATCCAGGGATAGAACCCATGTCTCTTGGATCTCCTGCATTAGCAGGCAGATTCTTTACTACTACCCTTTGCTGATCTATAAATTTCCACTCAAATGATGAAAAACTTGGCTCCAACCACCAATTATCCATATATGTTTAGTTTTTCAATTCCACTGTACACAGTAGCAGTGTCAGAATTGTTTTCCCCATACTCCCATGGGAAGCATCTTTATAGACTAGAGTTGAGTATATATATGTAGTTCCTTTTGCCTTTAGACTCCATTCATTTTCCATCTTTTTATGACTTGATAACTGATTTCCTTTTAGTGCTGAATAATTTCATTGTCTAGATGTACCACAGTTACATTCACCCACCTACCAGAGGATACATTGGCTGCTCCAAGTTTTGGCACTTATCAATAAAGCTGCTGTCAGCCTCTATGTGCAAGTTTTTATGTGGACAGAAAGTTTTCTACTCAACTGAGTAATTACTTAGGAATACAGTTGCTGAATTATACAATAAGACTGTGTTTAGCATTGTAGGAAATTGCCAAACTATCTTCTAAGGTGGCTATACCGTTTTGCATTCCTACTAACAATGAATAAGTTCCTATTATTCTACATCCTTATTAGTATTAGATATTGTCAGTTTTTTAGCCATTCTAATAGATGTGTATGATTATCCCTTTATGGTTTTAATTTATGATTCCCTATGACAAATGATGTTGAGCAACTTTTCATATGCTTGTTTGCCATCTGTGTATCTTCGTTGGTAAGATGTTGGTTCAGTTCTTTTCGCCTTATAAAATTGGTTTGTTTCTTATTTTGAGCTTAAAAGTTCTTTGTTTATTTTGGATACAAGTCTTTTGTATCCAAAATACAAGATGTTTTGCAAGTATTTTCTCCCAGTCTATGGCTTATCTTTTTTATTCTCTTAACTGTGTTTTGCAGAGCAGCTTTTTATTTTAATGCAGTCCAACTTTTTAATTTTTTTCATTTTTCGTGCTTTTGGTTTCATATCTTAAGAATTCATCACCAAAGTCAGGATCACTTCTTTTTCCCCTATGTATCTTCTAAAAGTTTGATAGTTTTGTGCTTTATATTTAGGCAGATGTTACATTAGGATCGTTTATGTGACTCATGTTGAATTAGTTTTTGTGAAAGGTTGTGTCTAGGTGATTCTTCTGTGGGTTTGTTGTTTTTTTTTGCATACAGACATCTGATTGTTCTAGCACCATTCATGGAAAAAACTATCTTTTCTCTGTTGAATTGCCTAAGCTCCTTTGTCATAGATCAGTTGAATATAGTTGCATTTTTTTATCTCTGGGTGCTCTGTTCTGTTCCATTTTCTATGTGTCTGTTCTTTCACCAATACCACACTATCATTTTTTTTTTTGGAAAATACAGATTTCTTTTATTGGATTTTTTGGTCTTTTTTACAGAAAAAAGTTACATGTAGTTCCACTATATATTACAATTATTTTTTTAAGTAGATAAATTAAGTTGGAGTTTCAATATCAAACTCTCAAAAATTAATGGAATGAATATACAGAGAAGTAGAAGGATATAGTAGATCTGAAAAGCACTATTAGCCAATTCAACATAATTAAGACTTACACAATTTTCACACAACAGTAGGATACAAATTCTATTCAAGTTCCCATAGACTATGAACTAGGAGACGTTGGAACATATCCAGGGGCATAAAACAAGGTGCAGACATTTCATAGTCTAAAGGTATTGAAATCATAGAATCTGTTCTCTCATCACTATGGGATAATGTTAGAAGTCAATATCAAAAGATATTTGAAAATAACCGGCATATTTTCAAGTGCAACATGACATTTACCAAGAGAAATCTTTGACTTAGCCATTGAAAGCCTCAATGAAGTTAGAAGACTGAAAAAGCACAGAGGGTGATTGCAGAGAAGAAAGCATTTAATGAGAGATTAATATCAAAGTGAGAAATTAATATCAAAGATACTCTAAAAAAAAATCCCATGTATTTGGAAATAAATATCCACTTTTAAATAATGAGTGTATCTAAGAAGTCATAACAAGGAAAATTAGAAAATATTTGTAATAGAACAATAATCAAAAGAGAATTTACTAGAATTTGTTGCATACAGCTGGAACTGCTCAGTGCAATTAAATATAACGTGGGCTCTTAAATAACGTATGAAAACAAATAATGGACACTAGCATAAAGTTTTGTGAAATCTGAACAAAATCTGTACTTCAGTTAATAATACTATATCACATGTTAATTTCCTGCCTTTTTTTTAACATAGTATTTCTTTATATTCTCAGAATTGAATTAGAAGTTTCAAGCTTCATTCAAAATTTTTTAATCACTAAGACCATAAATTTTCCAGATTTTTAACAGTAATACTGGATGTCAAAATACATGGAACTATATCAAAGTTTTGAATGAATAAAAATTAAAAATTTAGCATTCTAGTCATACTAAGTCAAACAAGTGGAATCAAAATGTCATACATTTTTTAGCCATGCAAAAACTCATAAATTTTCTAAAATATATATATTATACATACTCTCTATATGTTTATGTATACAAGAACTTTCCTGCTACATTTGATAAAGGCTTGAGAAGCAACAAAAGAGATGGAGAAATTGGAAAACATAAGCTAAATGAAATGGGAGTACTGAATATGAAGTAGAAAAAGTGAAACAAACTAGATAAAAGTAAAAGATCATCATATAATCCAGTTGTTTTTAAACATGGCTGCTCATTAGAAACACATCTGTAGCTATGGAGAAAAAAGTATTACCTGGGCAATTTGTATTTTTCAAAAAAGTCCAAGATAATTCTGATATGCATCTGGATTTTATAACTTGGTTACAGGTTTTTCTATTAAATGGTAGTTTTAGTAATAAAGAATTCTGTTATTTTCTGTTGACAATAATGATTCAGTGGTATTAAGCAAATAATAGTTACATAACCACAATGGATGTGAGAGTTGGACTGTGAAGAAAGCTGATCACCGAAGAATTGATGCTTTTGAACTGTGGTGCTGGAGAAGACTCTTGAGAGTCCCTTGGACTGCAAGGAGATCCAACCAGTCCATTCTAAAGGAGATCAATCCTGGGCGTGCATTGGAAGGACTGATGCTAAAGCTGAAACTCCAATACTTTGGCCACCTCATGCGACAATTGACTCACTGGAAAAGACTCTGATGCTGGGAGGGATTGGGGGCGGGAAGAGACTGGGACAACAGAGAATGAGATGGCTGGATGGTCTCACCGACTCTGTGGACATGAGTTTGAGTGAACTCCGGGAGTTGGTGATGGACAGGGAGGCCTGGCGTGCTGTGATTCATGGGGTTGCAAAGAGTCGGACACGACTGAGTGACTGAACTGAACTGAACTGAACCACAATAGTAAAAAATGTTGATCTGTTTTCACAATCAGTAGCCAGATGAAAAAATAAAAAGATAATTACAATTGTAAGCTATGATGGAAACATGATTAACCTAACAATATAAAATAATTACATACAGTTTGAGGGGTTAAATAGAGTGATGTGGTAAGTGGAAGTACACACATGCACATGTTTTCATCTGCCCGGCAGGTTTCCATCTTTTGGTTGATACATTTAATCCATTTACATTTAAGGAATTATCAACATGTATGATCCTATTACCATTTTCTTAATTGTTTTGAGTTTATTATGTGTGGGTCTTGTCCTTCTCTTGTGTTTCCTGCCTGGAGATGTTCTTTAGCATTTGTTGTAAAACTGGTTTGGTGGTGCTGAATTCTCTTAACTTTTGCCTTGTCTGGAAAGTTTTTGATTTCTTCATCAAATCTGAATGAGAGTCTTGCTCAGTAGAGTATTCTTGGTTGTAGGTTCTTCCTTTTCATCATTTTAAATATATCATGCCATTCCATTCTGGCTTGTAGAGTTTCTGTGGAGAAATCAGCTGATAACCTTTTGGGAGTTCCTTTGTATGTTATTTGTTGTTTTTTCCTTGTTCCTTTTAATATTTCATCTTTGTCTTTTGTTTTCTTCAGTTTGATTACTATATGTCTCAGTATGTTGCTCCTTGAGTTTATCCTGCCTGGAATTCTCTGAGCTTCCTGGACTTGGTTGACTGTTTCCTTTCCCATGTTAGGTACATTTTCAGCTATTATCTCTTCATATATCTTCTCTCTTCTCCTTCAGGGATCCCTATAATGTGAATGTTGGTGTGTTTAATGTTGTCCCAGAGGTCTCTTAGGTTATCTTCATTTTTTTTCATTCTTTTTTCTATATTCTGTTCTGAGGTAATGATTTCCACCATTCCATCCTCCAGATTATCCATTCTTCTGCCTCCATTATTCTACTATTGATTCCTTTAGTTCTTCTAGGACTTTGCTAAGCATTTCTTGCATCTTCTCCATTGTGTTTCTGAGATTCTGGATCATCTTCACTGTGATTTTTCTGAATTCTTTTTCTGGAAAGTTGCCTGTGTCCACTTCATTTAGTTGTTTTTCTGAGGTTTATCTTATCCCTTCATCTTAGACATCGCCCTCTGCTTTTTCATCCTGATTAACTCTGTAATGTGATTTTTGTTCTAACCACTGCAAGATTGTAATACCACACTGTCTTGATCTCTATATCTTTATAGTGAATCTTGAAATCAAGTAATATCAGTCCTCTAACTTTATTGTTTGTTTATTTTTAGTATTGTGTTGACTTTCTGGTTACTTTGCCTTTCCAGGTAAGCTTTAGAATCCTTTTGTTAATATTTGCAAACTAGTTTGATGGGATTTTGATTAAAGTTGACTCCATAAGGAAACAATTCCATTCACCATTGCAACGAAAAGAATAAAATACTGAGGAATATATCTACCTAAAGAAACAAAAGACCTATATATAGAAAACTATAAAACACTGGTGAAAGAAATCTAAGAGGACACAAATAGATGGAGAAATATACCATGTTCATGGATCGGAAGAATCAATATACTGAAAATGAATATACTACCCAAAGCATAGATTCAATGCAATCCCTATCAAGCTACCAACGGTATTTTTCAGAGAACTAGAACAAATAGTTTCACAATTTGTATGGAAATACAAAAAGCCTCGAATAGCCAAAGCAATCTTGAGAAAGGAGAATGGAACTGGAGGAATCAACCTGCCTGACTTCAGGCTCTACTACAAAGCCACAGTCATCAAGACAGTATGGTACTGGCACAAAGACAGAAATATAGATCAATGGAACAAAATAGAAAGCCCAGAGATAAATCCACACACCTATGGACACCTTATCTTTGACAAAGGAGGCAAGAATATACAATGGAGAAAAGACAATCGCTTTAACAAGTGGTGCTGGGAAAACTGGTCAACTACTTGTAAAGGAATGAAACTATATCACTTTCTAACACCATACACAAAAATAAACTCAAAATGGATTAAAGATCTAAACGTAAGACCAGAAACTATAAAACTCCTAGAGGAAAACACAGGCAAAACACTCTCCGACATAAATCACAGCAGGATCCTCTATGACCCACCTCCCAGAATACTGGAAATAAAAGCAAAAATAAACAAATGGGACCTAATTAAAATTAAAAGCTCTGCACAGCAAAGGAAACTATAAGCAAGGTGGAAAGACAGCTTTCAGAATGGGAGAAAATAATAGCAAATGAAGCAACTGACAAAGAATTAATCTCAAAAATATACAAGCAACTCCTGCAGCTCAATTCCCCAAAAATAAATGACCCAGTCGAAAAGTGGGCCAAAGGAGTAAACAGACACTTCTCCAAAGAAGACATACACATGGCTAGTTCAGTTCAGTCGCTCAGTCGTGTCCGACTCTTTGCGACCCCATGAATCACAGCACGCCAGGCCTCCCTGTCCATCACCAACTCCCGGAGTTCACTCAAACTCATGTCCATCGAGTCGGTGATG
This sequence comes from Moschus berezovskii, assembly GCF_049115385.1. NCBI lineage: Eukaryota > Metazoa > Chordata > Mammalia > Artiodactyla > Moschidae > Moschus > Moschus berezovskii. The sequence continues at coordinate 20,598,731 of NC_142463.1, forward strand.
CCATCCAGCCATCTCATTCTCTGTTGTCCCCGTCTCCTCCCACCCCCAATCCTTCCTAGCATCAGACTCTTCCAGTGAGTCAGTTCTTCGCATGAGGTGGCCAAAGTATTGGAGTTTCAGCTTTAGCATCAGTCCTTCCAATGAACACTTAGGATTGATCTCTTTTAGAATGGACTGGTTGGATCTCCTTGCAGTCCAAGGGACTCTCAAGAGTCTTCTCCAGCACCACAGTTCAAAAGCATCAATTCTTCGGTGATCAGCTTTCTTCACAGTCCAACTCTCACATCCATACATGACCACGGGAAAAACCATAGCCTTGACTAGACGGACCTTTGTTGGCAAAGTAATGTCTCTGCTTTTTAATATGGTATCTAGGTTGGTCATAACTTTCCTTCCAAGGAATATGCGTCTTTTAATTTCCTGGCTGAAATCAGCATCTGCAGTGATTTTGAAGCCCCCAAAAATAAAGTCTGACACTGTTTCCACTGTTTCCCCATCTATTTCCCATGAAGTGATGGGACCAGATGCCATGATCTTTGTTTTCTGAATGTTGAGCTTCAAGCGAACCTTTTCACTCTCCTCTTTCACTTTCATCAAGAGGCTTTTGAGTTCCTCTTCACTTTCTGCCATAAGGGTGGTGTCATCTGCATATGTGAGGTTATTGATATTTTTCCCGGCAATCTTGATTCCAGCTTGTGCTTCTTCCAGCCCAGTGTTCCTCATGATGTATTCTGCATATAAGTTAAATAAGCAGGGTGACAATATACAAGCTTGACATACTCCTTTTCCTATTTGGAACCAGTCTGTTGTTCCATGTCCAGTTCTGACTGTTGCTTCCTGACCTGCATACAGGTTTCTCAAGAGGCAGGTCAGGTGGTCTGGTATTCCCATCTCTCAGAATGTTCCACAGTTTATTGGGATCCACACAGTCAAAGGCCTTGGCGTAGTCAATGAAGCAGAAATAGATGTTTTTCTGGAACTCTCTTGCTTTCTCCATGATCCAGCGGATGTTGGCAATTTAATCTCTGGTGCCTCTGCCTTTTCTAAAACCTGCTTGAACATCTGGAAGTTCACGATTCACATATTGCTGAAGCCTGGCTTGGAGAATTTTGAGCATGACTTTACTAGTGTGTGAGATGAGTGCAATTGTGCGGTAGTTTGAGCATTCTTTGGCATTGCCTTTCTTTGGGATTGGAATGAAGACTGACCTTTTCCAGTCCTGTGGCCACTGCTGAGGTTTCCAAATTTGCTGGCATATTGAGTGCAGCACTTTCACAGCATCATCTTTCAGGATTTGAAATAGCTCAATTGGAATTCCATCAGCTCCACTAGCTTTGTTCGTAGTGATGCTTTCTAAGGTCCACTTGACTTCACATTCCAAGATGTCTGGCTCCAGGTGAATGATCACGCCATCATGATTATCTTCGTCGTGAAGATCTTTTTTGTACAGTTCTTCTGTATATTCTTGCCACCTCTTCTTAGTATTCTGCTTCTGTTAGGTCTATACCATTTCTGTCCTTTATTGAGCCCATCTTTGCATGAAATGTTCCCTTGATATCTCTAATTTTCTTGAAAAGATCTCTTATTTTTCCTATTCTGTTGTTTTCCTCTATTTCTTTGCATTGATTGCTGAGGAAGGCTTTAACAAACATATGAAAAGATGCTCAACATCACTCATTATCAGAGAAATGCAAATCAAAACCACAATGAGGTACCATTTCACGCCAGTCAGAATGGCTGCTATCCAAAAGTCTACAAGTAATAAGTGCTGGAGAGGGTGTGGAGAAAAGGGCACCCTCTTACACTGTTGGTGGGAATGCAAACTAGTACAGCCATTATGGAGAACAGTGTGGAGATTCCTTAAAATACTGGAAATAGAACTGCCATATGACCCAGCAGTCCCACTGCTGGGCATACACACCGAGGAAACCAGAATTGAAAGAGACATGTGTACCCCAATGTTCATCGCAGCACTGTTTATAATAGCCAGGACGTGGAAGCAACCTAGATGTCCATCAGCAGATGAATGGATAAGAAAGCTGTGGTACATATACACAATGGAATATTACTCAGCCATTAAAAAGAATACATTTGAATCAGTTCTAATGAGGTGGATGAAACTGGAGCCTATTATACAGAGTGAAGTAAGCCAGAAAGAAAAACACCAATACAGTATACTAACACATATATATGGACTTTAGAAAGATGGTAACGATAACCCTGTGTGTGAGACAGCAAAAGAGACACAGATGTATAGAACAGTCTTTTGGACTCTGTGGGAGAGGGCGAGGGTGGGATGATATGGGAGTATGGCATTGCAACATGTATATTATTATATGTGGAATGGATCACCAGTCCAGGTTTGATGCATGATACAGGATGCTCGGGGCTGGTGCACTGGGATGACCCAGAGGGATGGGATGGGGAGGGAGGTGGGAGGGGGCGTCCAGGATGGGGAACAAATGTACACCCATGGCTGATTCATGTCAATGTATGGCAAAACCAATACAATATTGTAAAATTTAAAAAAATAATAAATTTTAAAAAATTGACTCCATAGATCTGCGTGGCAAAAAACTGACTTCTTTTTAAAAGAAATTTGTTTATTTATTTATGACTGTGCTGGGTCTTCATTGCTGTGCAGATTTTTCTCTAGTTGTGTTGAGCTGGGCCTACTCTCTAGTTGTGGGGTGCAGGTTTCTCACTGGTGTGGCTTCTCCTGTTGTGGAGCACTGGCTCTAGATCACTCAGGCTTCAGTGGGCTCAGTAGTTGTGGCTCCTGGGCTCTAGAGCACAGGCTCAATAGTTGTGCGTGGGCCTAGTTACTCTGTGGTATGTGGGATCCTCCTGAACCAGGAATTGAACCCATGTCTCCTGCATTGGCAGGTGGATTCTTTACCGCTGTGCCACTAGGGAAGCCCTGAACTGACATCTTAACAGTATTACATCTTTCAATCCATGAGCTTGCAATATCAAATCATTTATTTAGATCTTTGACTTCTTTAATCAGTTTTATTTATAGCATATAAATTGTATACATATTTTATTAGATTTATATGTAAGCATTTCATTTTTGTGTTAATTGTATAATTGTGTTTTTAATTTCAGCTACTAATTCTTCATTGCTGGTTATAAAGGAAAATAATTGACTTGTACTGTATATTAGCCATGTATCTTGTATCCTGTGACTTTGCTATAATTGCTTATTAGTTCCAAGAGTAATTTTCTGGTTCTTACTGATTCTTTAATCTCTACATAGACAATCATCTCATCTACAGTTTTATATCTTACTTCCCCATCTATTTACCTTTTATATCATTTTCTTGTCTTGTTGAACTAGCTAGCACTTCTACTATGATGTTGAATAGGAGTGGTAAGAGGGGGCACCTTTGCCTTGTTCTCAGTCCGAGAAGGAAATCATCCACTTTCTCACAGTGAAGTCTGATTTTAGCAGCATAGCTTCTGTAGATGTTCTTATCTACAGTAGTAGATAAGAAGTTCTTATCTACTTTGGGGAAGTTCCCCCCTATTTTTAGTTTGCTAAGAGTTTTTATCAGGAATGGGGGTTAGGTTTTGTCAAATGCTTTTTCTGTATCAGTTGATACAATTATGTGTTTTTAATCTCTTTAGTCTCTTGTTGTAGGTGATATTAATTAACTTTCAAATGTTGGACCAGACTTGCATACCTGAAGTAAATTCAAGTTGGTCATGGTATATAATATTTCATACATTGTTGGATTTTATATTTCTAATGTCTTGTTGAAGATTTTTGCATCTGTGTTTGTAAGAGATACTGGTCTATAGTTTTCCTTTCTTGTAATGTCTTTATCTGGTTTTGGTATTGGGGTAATACTGGTCTCATACAATGAGTTACGAAATATTCTTTCTGCTTCTGTTGAAAGAGATTGTAGGTAGTTGGTATTCCTTTTTCCTTAAATGTTTGGTAGAATTTATCAGTGAAATATCTGAGATCAATTTTTTCTTTTTTGCAATATTATGAATATTGATACTTTCTATAAGAAGTTCTTTCTTTTTTATCCAGTCTTACAATCTCTATCTTTTAATTGGTGCCTTGTAGCTGAGTTGGTAAAGAATCTGCCTGCAATGCAGGAGACCTGGGTTTGATTCCTGGGTCGGGAAGATCCCCTGGAGAAGGAAATGATAACCCACTCCAATATTCTTGCCTGGAGAATCCCATGGACAGAGGAGCCTGGCAGGCTGTAGTCCATGGGGTCACAAGAGTTGGACACGACTTAGCGACTAAACCACCACCACCACCATACTATTTCATTACTAGTGTGTTTTTTTTTTTTAACATCTGCATGCACATTTATTTCTCTTTCCTCCAAAGTCATTTACAAACAGCTTAATTTCCACCAATTTTGCAGTGTGAAGATTCAATAAAATATCATGTAACAGTTCAAGCCATCCTACAGCCACCACACTAAATTCAGTTATCATGGTTTAGATAATTTATGTCTGAGATTTAAAAATTATGAGTATAAATCTTCAATTAGCTCTTAGGCATGATTTTCCTCCTGCCGTCCTCCCCTCCCTCACCTTTTTTCACTTCTTAGGAGTCTCTCTGTCTTGATCATTCATGGAGCAAAGCAGAATTGAAATCCTATTCATACCTCACAAATTCTAAATCACTTTTCTCACACCCTGGTGACATGTGCTAACCAGGAGGTAGGATAAACCATAAGAGGTAGCCCTCAACACACAAGAAACCCAGAGTTGGTACTGAGTTGATAGCAGATCTACTGCATAAGGTTGTGCACCTCACTGGGGCTCCCTGGCAAGGGGATGTGTAGAAGCTGAAAATGCCTCTTCTTCATTAGTTCTCCTAAAGAGAGTGCCTTTATATAATTGATACAGAAGTACTGCACAGGGTAGGGAGCCGTTGTTTGAGAGACTGATTTTTCTAAGATCAGCACTGTGCTTAGTCGCTCGGTTGTGTTCGACTCTTTGCGACCCCATGAACTGTAGCCTGCCAGGCTCCTCTGTCCTTGGGGATTCTCCAGGCAAGAATACTGGAATGAGTTGCCATGCCCTCCTCCAGGGTATCTTCCCAATCTTGCAGGTCTTCCACATTGCAGGTGGATTCTTTACTGTCTGAGCCACCCAGAAGATCAGTGCAGAAAGACATTGAGTGCTATCCACACCTGTTGAATGGAGATGATGAGAAACTCATGGGCAGCTTCATGGCACTTTGGAACATCATACCCTATACAAAAAATAAATTGTCCAAGAAGAAACCAGGGCCTTGCTGAACTATCAGGTTCCTGGGTAGCTGCTGTTTCTCATAGCTAGTGTGGGTTCATAGAGGTGAGCACAGAAGTGGGGTGATGGGCAGAGACTAGCTGAGTGATAAGCATATCATGTAGTGTGGTGCTTACTTCAACATGGTTTTTTGGGTAGAGACATGTTGACAGCTTCTCCTAAATACCAGCTCCCAGCTGGCAATTGGACCACAGAAGTATGGCAGGCTTAGATTTGGCACTAAGCACTTACCTTAAGCACTAAGGTAAGCACACAGTTTGTTGGGGTTTTTTTTCAATTTATTTTAATTGGAGGCTAATTACTTTACAATATTGTGGTGGTTTTTGCCATACGTTCACATGAATCAGCCATGGGTGTACATATGTTCCCCATCCTGACCTTCCTTCCCACCTCCCTCACTATCCCATCCCTCAGGGTCATCCTACCGCACCAGCCCTGAGCAAACTTTCTCATGCATCAAACCTGGACTGGCGGTCTATTTCACATATGATAATATACATGTTTCAATGCTATTCTCACAAATCATCCCACCCTTCCCTTCTCCCACAGAGTCCAGAAGTCTGTTCTTTATATCTGTGTCTCTTTTGCTATCTCGCATATAGGGTCATCATTATTACCGTCTTTCTAAATTCCATATATATGTGTTAATATACTGTATTGGTGTTTTTCTTTCTGACTTACTTCGCTATGTATAATAGGCTCCGGTTTCATCCACCTAATTAGAACTATTCAAATGCCTTCTTTTTAATAGCTGAGTAATATTCCATTGTATATATGTACCACAGCTTTCTTATCCATTCATCTGCTGATAGACATCTAGGTTGCTTCCATGTCCTGGCTATTGTAAACAGAAGCACACAGTTTTGTTCAAAGCTTCTGAGGTATAAGTTTACAAGTTATAGGGGACATGTGAAAACTAACAAAGAGATGGAGATAATTCCTACCCTGTGAAGGGGTTGGACATGCTTTGCAGACTTGGGGATCTTGTGTATGGACTGTTTAAGGAGCACCACTCTCCTAAGTCCCCACCTGAGAACTTCATTTTCCCCTAGGCACACATATTTCTGGGTTAGCCCCTTGGATGCAGTGTGCAGAATATATGTGCAAGAGCCTTTCAGACCAGCAGTCCCGTTGCCTTTTGAGAAGTGTTTGAGTGTTTGGCTGTGTGCTCTGCCCTGAGTGAGTTCAAGCCTTTGCAAAGTTGGGTTAACTTGACTAGGCAGATTGGAACCTGAGGTGTTTCAAGGAGTACAGGAGATTGTCAAGTTGCTGCTAGATCTAAAATAGATGTCTGAGATGCATAGATGGGTTATAGGCAACTTGGGAACAAGGGAAAACCCTCTGGGCTACCAAACTTTTGCAAAGAGAGAATCATTAAACTAATGGTGGGCCTGGAAAAATAATCATATGTGCTCATTGACGATGCTAGGGGATGATTTCTTTTCTAAAGGTTATCATCTCAGCCTTCCCCAGAAGGAAACCTCACAGAGGATTTCTTTTACTTTCCCTGTCTACAGGTAACAGTCCTTTGGATAGTCCCCGGAATTTCTCTCCAAATGCACCTGCTCACTTTTCCTTTGTTCCTGCCCGTAGGTAAGTTGATAGACTCTTCTGTGACTAGCATGTGTGGGATTTGCGTGAATGTCAGTTAAATGTCAGCTTCCTCCTTTGAGGCATTGCCCTTCCAAGTCTGTTACCTTCAGTCTGCCAGCCATCAAAATTTTTTTCCTGCTTTCCTCGCCCAGGTCATAATTATCTTGTTTAACCTTTGTTTTCCAAACACCATAGGTGTTTGCATTTGTGTGTTCAAATGGGCAAGCAGATACTAGAAGTGGATTTATTTTACAATCTTAAAGAGAAATCCCTGGTTTCCTGAGGGTATGTTCTGAAACATTATACTCTCGATTGAGAGCTGTGCTAATGAGAAGATGGGCTCTCCTCCCAGGAGGACCCGAAGTTACACTTTTCCTCCTCTAACTCAGCTAGTTCCAGGGAGCTGGAAGGGGCCATTTATGCCTCTCTCCTTGAGGATAAAGAGACTTCCAGGTCTTCACTTATACTCCCATGAATTTAGAAAGATTTGGTGTGATGAAAAGCCATGTTTGTATTCCTCACATTTCACTCATTTCTGGAAGTGATTTGAACTTGTCTCCAGCACATGGGAGCAGTCTTGACAGTTCAGCCCACTGCCAGGCTATCACCTGGTCTCTGGAGAAGTACTGAGCTGACTGACATGAGTCCATCCAATCCATGTGTCAAGTCTTCTTATACAAATTATTTACTTTTCAGAACATCTCTAAAATTCTTGCTTGGCAGAGTTCATGTTTTTTGATTTTATTTTTAAAGCTATTCTTGGTTAGAGCCAGTCTTTGTCATTAAGACCTCCAGAAAAGGAGTGCTTTCAGTATAGGAATATGCTGGATGGATGCATCTGCTTTTCCAGCCCGGCTGAAAGTCTCATTTGTCCCAGACTTGCAGCCACGATTGTGTGTGAACTCTTGCCTCAGAGCTGGGACAGCAGGACCTAGGACTGTCCTCTATACTGAGTCATTTCCCATTCATTCAGTAAATATTTACTGAGCACCCAGTAAGCCCAGGCACAGGCTGGGTACTTAGTGGGAACCAGAGAGACAGAGCCCTCATTTTCTAGAAACTTAGTGGAGTTAGTAGAGTCTGCACTTGTTGTTCCCTTTGAAGGCAGGTCTTTGCTTAGTTAACAACAGCTCTCCAGAGAGGCCTTCCCTCACCATACAGTATGAAGAAGACCCTCATCATTCTCCAGCAGAGCATTCAGGTTGATGTTCAAACTAGTACTTTTCAGTGCCTGATATAGTCACCCCTGGGTATCCAGAGGGAACTGGTTCCAGGACCCCAGTGGATACCAAAATCCACAGATGTTTAAGTCTCATAGTATTTGCATATAACCTGTGTACATCCTCTTCTGTACTTTAAATCATCTCTAGATTACTTATAATACCCAATACAATGTAAATACTATGTAAATAGTTTTAAATACAGTGTGAATAGTTGCTGGCACCCAGAAAATTTAGGTTTGGCTTGTGGAACTTTCTGGATTATTTTTTCCCTGAATATTTTTGATTCACTGTTGGTTGAACCTGCAGGTGCAGAACTATGGATAAGGGGGGCTGACTGTATTTTCTTATTTGCTTTCCATTTCCTCTTAACCAGAGTCAAAGCACCTTTGATAGAGATGCCTTAATATGTTGCAAATAAGTCTACTGTTATATAGTAAGTACTCATTCGGTGCTTACTGATTGAATGAGTGGTGGGGAAGAATAATGAACAAGCAAATAAACAAGTATATAGTTATAACCTGTGATAAGCACCGTAAAGGGAAAGAATATGATGCTGCCTAAAAGAGTAGGAAGGGAATGAGGCTGGACAGTCTATACTGGGTGGTCACATAAGGCCTCTAAGAAGAACTGACCTTTAAGCCAGCCTGAAGGGTAAGAAGGAGCCTGCCATGTTGAAAGTGAGAACACAGGTGTGTAGACCAATCCAGGCAGAGGGACTAGCATGTTCCGTTGGTGCCCTGTGCCTGCGTCATTGCATGGGCTTTAGGAATAGATCAACTGGGAACTTTGAGACTTGGTATTACCACTGAGATCCACACAGGTCTGTGCTAGGTGGCCTAAAGTTTGAGTCGAAGACAGAAACCTAGACTGTCCCCTTACCAGACAGAGTCGGGAAAGCAGTTAGATATTGATAGGGGAGGGGAGGAAGACGTCAATTCTGCCAGAGTCCTCAGGAATTGTGTTTCCTCTCATTGAAGTCCAGCATGGGCTTTATAGCATTGCATTAGTTTGGAATTTCACACAAAAGGCAGATGTAATGAAACTCTAGGGGTATACCTGTTAGTCATACAATTCCAGTTCTAACTTTTGCACATTCCTAAACAAAAGGTTTGCCTTTGCCAAGCTAGACCAAATGCTGGGGGTCAGACAGATCAATCTCTCTGCTTCCCTTTGGTTCTCACTTTAATGTATGTCTTTCCACTACAGCCATGGCCACAGAGCAGACAGGTAATAGCGGACTTGACGGGAAGGGGCTGGGAAACTGCTATGCATGGCCAGACAGTGTGGTTTGTGGTTTTGTGCTTGGTGAGAACTGGGTGTGATGAATCTTCTCTGACTGTGGGTTTGGACATTTGGCCTTTCATTTCTAGCAAAGAGGCCTTAAGGGAGCGCCCTCTGCCTGCTGGAACCAAGGCTCCGTGCTAATAAGCTTAGAGGCAGGATTTGATAAATAGTTCCAAACTTCTGAGCAGAGAGACAAGTCACCCTCATTCTCCCAGCTTTCCTTGATCACCCAGTGGATGACCCAGCAGAGGACACAGAGGCCTCCTTATAGTGGCATTTCTGACTCTGGTGGTCCCTGCTCTTCAGTTTATAGGAAAATGACTGCCATGCAATTGGTTTCCATTTCTGTGTGAAGAAGGAAAAGTTAACTGTGGAGAAGTGTATCTGACAACGGTTTGGGAAATGCCTCCCTGAGCTAGACTAGTTCCATTTTCATTGAGCTCTGTTTTCCAGGAATTGACTTGCTTTCTTGTGTAGAGCTCTCAGGGCCAAGCAGAGAGGTCAGAGAGAACATCATGTTTGAGCAGGCCCCTGGACATTTTGTGTCTCAGAGACTAGGTTCCAGCAGGACTGGCTGCCTGGGTGGCATGAATTTTGAGTTGTGTGCATGTGGCATGGAACCCCTGGCTGTCCCCTAACAGAACCTAGTAGGAAAAGCTCCTCAGTGTTGCTGGGGGTGGAGAGGAGTGCTTCCAAAAGAAAAGTCCTGGCAAGATTGATTCTTGTTTTGCTTCTTCCTCTCATGCCTCACCCCACCCGCTGCTAACTGTGAAGCCTGGAACAAAACAATCTACCCTGATCTCTGGGTCTTAATGTTTTCTCTGAAGATTGAGAGTATTGAACCTAACTTCTAAAGGTCCTCCATTGCTAATGTTCAAAGAAGTTTTCCTCTAACTTCAACCAGAGCAGGCTACACCCCAAGCCCCACAAGAAAGAACATTTGTTACAATACATCCTGTAATCCAGGGAAAAAAATCACTTGTCCATTTTATAAAAGCTTCAAGCCAAATATTTGCTTGATCTTTCTTCTCTACAGCAAAGCAGGTAACTGTGTTTCTCTGTAATGAGAGCTTCAGGCACATCCTCTAAAGAGCAGCTAGAAGCCTGCCCCAGAGTCTCATATACCGCCAAGGCTATACCACCTCACTCCTCATTCATCAGGTTGCTGTCACTCTTTGGCAAACATTCTCAAAGACTGGATTTATCAATCCTAATGGGTCCTGGGTAGCCTTTGACTATTTGCCATCTGTTGATTCATACTCAGACCCAAGTGGTAGTTTCATTTCTTCCTGGTTATCAACCCTGTGGCCTGAGGCAGCCCAAAGGGCCCTTTATGTGGAGCCTTTAGGAAAGGAACTAGCATTTCAGTGGCAGTTCTCTCCTTGTGATGTAGCCTTTAGCTGGGATCCTCTGTCATCGCCAGAAGTGAATAAGTTGAGAGTGTAAATATGTTTATTCCAAAACCATAGTATTGCATAACAGATGTTCTTATTTAAAGTCATGGACTCCTTTATAGTCAGAGACGTCTTTCAGTGGAAAATACAGAACAATAGGCCCCATGTAGGAGAGAGATATGAAAGCATGTGCTGGACCAAGCAGTACTGCCTTGAAACAAGAAAGAGCCCACCAGTGAATTAGCTGCCCCCCAAAAACTGATCAAAAGACAGGCAGGTCCTGGGCTCAGGGTAGGGTCTGGTAGAAACTGCATAACGTTCGTTTCTTACATAGGACTGACGGACGGCGCTGGTCTTTGGCCTCATTGCCTTCTTCAGGCTATGGAACCAACACCCCTAGCTCTACTGTCTCAGTAAGTAGCCAAATCTGTAGCTGTACTTCTTCACCCTGAGGACATACTTCCCTGCAAGTTATTGCTCCCTATCCCTATGGTGTTGTGAAACGGTTCTCAACTTTTTCTTCAAAACCCAGCTCAGAGAGGTTGCTTGGGATGAGGCTGAGTGGGGCAGAGATCTGGTGGCCCTTAACAGCCATAGTCAGATCCATTACATGCCTTTGGAAAGAATTAACCAACTTGTTTCTGAGCATCAGTTATTCCTAGTGGAGTCCAAGGGGGACTTGAGGATGGACTTCTTCTTTGCCCATGAGGCTGGGCACAGGGACTCCTAAGTACAGTTCCCTTGCTCCCCTATTTTATTTCTAGAACTGCAGTCAAGAGCAGATAACCCCTCCCGTGTCCTAAAGGACATGTATCCTCCAACTTTTTCACTTTTCCTTTCTAAAACTTCTTAGAGAAGATTTTAGCTGAAAACACAACAGATGTCCTATTGCCGCTGTGCACAATTGATGCTAAAATGAGACTTCTCACTGAGCAACTTTTAATTGAAGGCAGGATGACACATTTGCAAACACTTTCTGTAAAGGGCCATATTTCAGGCTTTGCAAGCCACAGACTGGATGACCCATTTCCCTTGTGTTCCACCATTCTTTAGGCCTTCTCAGCTCAATGTGTTTATATTCATAAATCCAAAGCAGGTAAAAGGAGCCACTCTTTTTTTTGTTTGCTGCACCTCACAGCCTGTGGGATCTTAGTTCCCTGACCAGGGATCCAACCCATGCCTTCTGCAGTGGAAGTGCAGAGTCTTAACCACTGGGCCTGCAGGAGAGTCCTAAATATTACTCTTAAATTAATCCGAAGATCTCACTGGTCTTTTGGCAGCTGTTAGTTTCAGATCTTTCCCTAGTAAATATCCCTTCCCATAATCTCAACCATGATTTTTTTATATCCAAGGTAAGTGCATGTATTTATTTTGTATATATATTACTGTTCAAAAATTTTTAATTGACCCAACCCATTGCTTCAGCTTATTTTATTGAAATACCTTAAAATACCAACTTTGCTTCACGTTAGATGCAGTTGAGTGAGGATACTTTTTTACAGTTTCTGTCCAAATCATTTAGAAAAAACATGACCAAGACAGAGGCCTGTGAAAACCTCCCACCAGCTATTTACAACTTTATTTATTATAGCATTCCATGAGAGAAGTGTGCACTGTTAGTCAAAAAAATTCTGGTTTCTCACTTGGTATTAAGGCTTACGTGTGGCCTCAGAGTTCTCTCAGTGTGGTGCTGCAGCTTTGAGTGTAAATGGATTTAGACATTTAACTCCAGATCCTTCATCAGTTGGTGAGCAGAACTGAGCCAAGAGTCAAGAGTGTTAGATTGGCTGCTGTTGTAGCCGGTCTGATCGGGTGGCGGGGGATTCATGACCAGGGCTGCCACAGGAATGGCTGCACTGTGGGCTGCCTCTAATAGCACAGCTCATTCCCTCTCATCGTCTCCTGTGACTCCGGTGGGCTCTTAGCTTTAATCTCAGTCATCAGGCCATGTTTAGAACTCTTAACTATTTTCAGGTCAAGTCTAATCTTTGGGTTGCAGATCTAAAAATAATTTTCTTCCCTGCTGAATTTTCTTGCCTATTGGTATCCCTGGAGCCTGGGTGAAGTGGTCACAGCCTCAGCAAAGCCAGTTGCTCTCTGGTTAACAGCCTGAAGGAAGCATTGCTGAGCTACCCCGGGGCTCTCCAAGGTGTTGTAGGAGGGAGAGCTTACAAGGATGTCATTTGTGAGCTGAGCATTCCTAGGACATTTCCAAAGAAGCCAGGAAGCATGACTTATTAATTACTTGCCATTCCAACTAGCCAAAAGCTTCACGAAAGAAAGCAGAAGAATCTGCTTTTTGCCACCTAAAGAGGACCCCTAGGGAGTCGGGAAACTCTCACACCTCACGAATGTCTGGGTCTGACCCCCTGCAAAACTCAGGAAGGAGGAGAGTATCTCAGCTCCGTCAGGACTGAGAGCCCTGAAGGGTAGAGATGGACAGGATTGTGTCCAGTGGAGGGGAAGCCTGGCACTGTGGGCTGACTTCAGGTTTACATTGACTGGGGGCCCCTCACCACTCTCAGTCCACCTCCACTCCTGGACTACCTCAAACTTGTCTCTAATGCTTTTTTTTTAAATGTCCTCTCTAGTCGTCGTGCTCCTCTCAGGAGAAGCTGCATCAGTTGCCTTTCCAGCCCACGGCCGATGAGCTGCACTTCTTGACGAAGCATTTCAGCACAGAGAGTGTGCCTGATGAGGAGGGACGGCAGTCCCCCGCCCTGCGGCCCCGCTCCCGCAGCCTCAGGTGAGGGACCCTCCGCCCGGTGCTCTGGAGCTCAGCTTGTCCTCAGAGCCTAGAAGTTGACACACTTGCTAAAGGGCAAGACAGTAAATAGTTCACACTTTGTAGGTCATACTGCCTCTGGCAGCTACTTACTCTGCTGTTGTGTGGACTCATCCACAGTCATTATGTGAACTTTATTTATCAAAGCAGGCAGCTGGCCAGATTTGGTCTGCGGGCCATAATTTGCCAACCCTTGGCCTAGCACATGGGCACAGCTCGAATGAGTCAAGCCCAGGGAGGCTCAAGCCCAAATGAGTAAAGCCCAGGGAGGCTCAAGCCCTTTGGCTTCGGGTACAGTTCAGCTCACCCCACCAACCCCCGCCACTGAGAGGTGCCAGCAATGCTCTCAGGGGGTCCCTCTTCTTCCCTTGAAAAGTACTTGGCAGTAGAAATGTACTGTGGACTCTGTTCAGTTACGGGAGAGTAATGGTATCATCCCTTCTGATGGTTACCTGGCTAAGAACCCAGAAGCCCAGAATATATAACTCGGCCAACTGAAAACATTGCTTCTGAGGACACTTGTGGCTGACTTGGGGAGAAGCCCATCGCAGAAGAAGAACTAAATGACCATCTCAATCAGTCTCGTCTCCCTGAATCACTATGGCTCATCAAACCAAGCAGTCCTTAACCCCTGATTTCACTGTGTATTCCATGGATTCAGTCAGCTCTTCCCTTTGGCATTAGGTGGTAAATCTATGCCAAAATTCCAGGTTCAAGAAGAAGGTGGAAACTGCAATGAGCAGGGCTTTCAGAGATGGAGCTCAGCTTTCCAGGGCCCCTGAGAAATACTAAATTGGCCAACATGTTGAGGGTTGGGGCCAAGGAGTAATGCCTCCCAGGAAGCGTCCCCTCGGGTAATGTTGGCACTGCAAGTATCAGGGAGTGAGCTGAGCCAGACCAAAGACCGGTTCAAGTTTAGGTTGATGACAGTAATGACTGGGACTGCAGTGCACAGGGTCAGACATTCAGACAAGGGAGCATGGAGCTCAGTGCCGCAGAGGAACGCCCGAATCTTGGTGCTCTTCACAGCCCACACAGAAACAGGGGCACCTGTTAGACCATCTGATATTGAGAGGACTGCAGTACCTCTGGGAATCCCTGAGGACTACTCTTAAAATACTTGGTAATGTGCAGCAGACGGACCAGGGCCACTGCAGGGAGGAAAGGCAGAGACGAGCAGCTCTGGACTCAACTGGGATCACAGGTCGGGGGCATCAAACTGGGCAGGATCCAAGTAGCCATTCAGTTGTGTGGCTCAGACTTTGAAATCCTTTATGAGGATATAACCACACGTGGGCCAAAGCGGAAGATTTAGATAGCCCAGGTGAACAGTCCTCAACAGGCTGGCGGGGCTAGCCTCATTCATCCCCCAGGTAGAGCTAGGTCAGCCCCACTGGCTGCAGCTTGTTTGGAAAAGATACAGGTATACACTGTCTTCCTCTAGTTGTTTCGATGGTTGGTGGTTTGATTAGATTTGATTCCTGGAACATGCTGGGGGGTGTGCCCAACCCCACTGACCAAAGCAAGGAGGACCCAGAGAATCCTGTTATGGGAGTGGGGGTCCTAGAAGAACCACCTGTGGCTTCAAGAGTGGTCTCCTCCTGTCTAGGCCTTTTCAGGCCCTAGCAGAGGTCTTTGTGAAGGCCAGGCCTCTTACAGGAAGGTAGCTAGCTCCAAGTGACACCGTTTTGAGCTGAAGAAAGTGTACTGGCAGCTCCAGGAATAAGGAGGCCCTGGAACTCAGCACTCCTGAAGGTAGGAGTGTATGGGTGCTGCAGACAGTGGGCAGGCATGGGCTCTGGGGATGGGCATCTTTCTCCTCAGTGGTTCCCTGGCACTAACGTAACACAGTTGTTTCTTTCTTATTTAGTCCTGGACGATCACCAGTTTCCTTTGACAGTGAAATAATAATGATGAATCATGTATACAAGGAAAGATTCCCCAAGGTAAGGATCCAGATTAAAGGAAACGGTAATATCTCTGAGGATGACGCCTCCAGCCAGCCCCACTGCAAAGACCAGAGGTGGGAGGTAGCACTCTGTCTCTGGAGGCAGCCAAAATAGGAGGACACAACATGGGGGCTTCCAGACTGCCAGAGCAGAGGAGGGACAGAGGACTTGGAAGTTTGGGGATTGTGCTTGCAGGCCTCTTGTTTCCCCCCTCCCCACAGAAAAGGGGTGTCTAGAGGGAAATGTCAAAACCGTATCCTACCATATGTTAATGGGGAAGGAAAGGGCAGAGATTTTGGTTCTAACCTGCCCATGAGGATCCATGAGTTGGGATCCCCCAGAAGGAGATTTGCCCTCTGAGAGCACCTTCATTTAAGGCAGATTTCTAAATTTCCCCTGCCAGGAAATTGGCCAGAGGGAGCAGTAAGGTGGGAGACAGAGCTCAGAGTTGCTATTCACAATTGGACTTGTGTTTTCACTTGGGGAAATGCCAAGGGTGGAGGAAGGTTACTGTCCTGAGATAGTTGAGAAGTGGTCTTCATAGCTGCAGTTTGATGGTGAACCTCCTCGTGTGTGGAACAAGAATCTTGTTTCGCATTTGCATTTCCTTTTGAAGACCACATGTCTAAACCCTGTGATGTGGCTGTCTAATGATAGGCCTTGCCTCTGCAGAACAAACCAGCTCTGGAGAGAGGGAACCAGGGCCAGTTGGACCCTTCTTCATGACAGCAGCAAGCATGAGGTCTTCAGGCCTCTTTCTTCATCCTCCATCCAGACCCCCGGCTCTGCCTGTTCATCTGTTAGGGTTGGCAATGTGTGGTTTCTTGTTCCTCGAAGCGTGTCCTTTCTCTAGCCTCGGGGAGTCTCCGGGCACACATGGCAGGCTGAGAGAAAGGTGTGCCAGCCTTGTGCTTTCCTTCTTCACAGGGAAGCGGAGCAGTGAGGAAGAGCAGATTCTGGGAGCAGAGCGACTGGGTTCAAGTTTCCTTCCACTGTGTGTTAGTCTCGTGACCCTGGGCAGATGATTAACTTCTCTGAACTTCATTTGCCTCATCTGTAATTTGGGATAAGAAGAGAATCTGTCTCATAGGGAGCTTGTGAAGATTAATGAACATTAAACTTTTCTAACTGTGCCGAGGACATAGTAAGCACTCAGAAGAGTTAGCTGCTATTTCTCTGCCTCTCTGTGGTCTGCACTTTCTAGCCTTTGAGTGGGCACTGGAAAACAAGAGCAAAGCAGAGGGGCAGAGTGACAGTGTGGAAATCATTCTGTTGTGCTTGGTTCTTTATTTTAAAAAATTGGGGGTATGTATAGTGTTTGGAAATGCATCCCATGTTTCCTTCTCCTCCTTATGTATTAGGTGGTGTGTTATTCAAGCACTCCATGTTCGTATGTCCCCAAGTCATTCATGTAGGATGAACTTATGATAGAGAAAATATGTTGATTCCTTCCACTCCCTCCCACCTCCTCTCCCCTCCCACCACCATATATATATGTGTGTATATTTGCATAAACAAAAAATATGTGTATATATACACACACATACACAAATATCCACCTAAACACACTGAAAATCAGAAATTGCCACCTGATGGGCAAAGAAAAGAAAGCCAAGCCCCAGATAGGCAGGAACTTGTTAGCTCACATATATTTGTTCTTTCAATATTTGTGTGCAGTTAGGTCCCCAAGAGGCTTCTGAGCCAAATCCCGTACTGCTCTGCTGGGGATCCAGGTCCGTGAGCCTGCAGGTTCACAACTTGAGTAAATACTCTCTGAACATATGCTTAGCTCACTTGGGTCCTAAGGTGAAGTAAGAGCATCCTAAGATAATCAGACTCCCTCTGGCTTGAAGAAGTTCCCAGTTTGGAGACAGATTTAGAAACAGCAGTGTCCACACACCAAGTTTGTATAGTTGGAGGGTCCAGTGGAAGCACAGAGGAAAAAGAAGCCCTAGTTTGCCTGGAGGAATCAAAGACTTCCCAGAGGAAAATGATGCTTGAACTGAGATTAGAAGGAGTAGTAGGAGTTTGCCAGGCAGGCTTGGCAGGTGAAAAAGCCACACACAAGCAACAGCATAAATGGACAGAGGCGTGAGACAGAATAATGAAGGAGGGAAACAACAGAATCCCAGTGTCCTTAGAGCAAGAGAGCATGCCCTTTAGGGAGTGGAGAGGTGGACAAGGCCGGATGGGAGAGGGCCTTGACTGAATGTTTTGACTTGACTTGAAGGCGGCCTTTCATGTGTCCAGTCGTCAGGCTCCCCAAGTGCACCATCAGGAAAGCAGGATCACAGAGCCTGTCCTCAGGCTATGACCAGGCCCATCAAGCTTAGCTCCAGGCGACCTGGCTCAGGAGGAGAGAGTCACTTGTCCTCTCTGATTTGCAGGCCACTGCACAAATGGAAGAGCGTCTAGCTGAGTTCATCTCCTCCAACACTCCAGACAACGTGTTGCCCTTGGCTGATGGAACCTTGAGCTTTATTCATCATCAGGTGATAGAGATGGCCCGAGACTGCCTGGACAAATCTCGGAGTGGCCTCATTACCTCACACTACTTCTACGAACTTCAAGAGAATTTAGAGAAGCTTCTGCAAGATGTGAGTGTCCTTGTGCCAGAACTCTGGTGAATGCTCCATGTGGCAGTGGTTATTAGTCCTGAGCTGGACAGGGAGGCCTGGCGTGCTGTGATTCATGGGGTCGCAAAGAGTCGGACACGACTGAGCGACTGAACTGAACTGAACTGAAGAGTAAAGTGGTCATGGTGTTCCCAGCCTGCTTGCCACCTCTTGCTGGTGTGTGGGGCCCACCTCATGTGTCCTGCTGCTGCTGCTGGACTTTGGTTCCTCCTCAGTCCCCTGCATTTCTTAGAGAAGCCTGTTTAGTGTCAGAACTCAGGGCTATGAGTCTTTTCCAATTCCAGTCACCCTGCCCGAGGTTCCAACACTGGTAGTGTTCATAAACATTTGCCTAGGAGTCTTGTAACCCAAATCCAGAAAGAGGCCCCAGTGGCTGCCGTGGGCTCTCGTTTGGTAGACACACTGGTGTAAACAGAGCCTCGACACCGCTTCTTCTCAGCCGATATAAAGCAGTCCTGAGGACTGCTCTGTGGGGTTATCTGTTCGCTGATACTCCCTGTACATAGTGAGAAGTTCTCTAGTGGGGACAGATGGTTTAGAGACCTGGTGCTCCTGAGCGTGAGAAGTCTCTGGGTGAAGTAATCCAGAGACCACTGAGTCCTCACTACTTCATGCTCTGCTGTTGGCTTCCTCTCCACCTCTCCCCTTGGGTGATGGGTGCTTCTCCACAGACCACAGCTGTTCACATCATACCATTAGCACAATTAAGGGGAGAGGAGATCTACTGTCTCCCTGGGGCTGGGCTCTTCATGTCACTAGAGTGTTTCCCAGTCCAGACCCAGTTACCTCCAGACCCGTGCCTTCTCACCAGCTGAGCTGAGAGCCAAGGCTAATAATCAAATGGACTCCAGTGTGTTAGTCCTGAAGTTAGGAGCAGGACATTTTTTGATTTTTTAATTTAGGAAAAAGTTAAATCTAGAGAAAGGATCATGATCACTGCTGTTAGATACTGGAATTCTTCTCATATGTAATAGATGCATAGCTTTTCTGTCCCCTAAAAGTTAGACAAGCCCAGTGGACAAGAGTTACTGTGAGAAAGGTTTTGATTTTAATAGATGAAGAAGTTCTTCCTTCTATAAAAGTGTCTTTCAGATTTTAAAAGTAATACTTTCATTCAGACATTGCAGAAATACCAGTTTAAAAAAGCTAAAGTCCCTTGAAACATCACTGGCAGCTGTTTGTTTCCGTTCAAGAATAACTTTCTAACAGTTCTGTAACAATAGATAGGAATCTGGGACTGAGATATCAGGTAAATCAACCAAACTTCCAAGGTTGCTTGTACATCTAAGGTTGATCTTCTGAAATGCTAAAGTCAGAGCCTTGCTCAGAAACTACAGGCATTTTCCAGACTCATTGCCCCTGGAAGTAGGAAGAATACTAGACATGGAGCCAGTACAGTCATATGTTCTGTCGTTTGCTAGGCCCCAGGAATGCAGAAAAGAAGTTCAGTGCGGGTCTGGCTCAAGGAATTTGCCTTTGACTGGGGTGTACAGACCCATCAATAAGAATTACAGTAAAAATAACAGCTATTATTTATTGAAGTGTCCTGTGTGCCAGACACCACACGAGTGCTGTATGAATTACCTCACTTTTGTTTATTGTAGTAAGTGTGATTGGTGAGCACTGGCTGGAGCTGAGTTCTGAGCACAGAGGAAGCTATGCTGAGTGTGTGGAGAGTTCAGGGAAGTTGGACCTTGATGAGGAGGTAGGAGTTCACTAGACTTAGGAAGGAGTACACACAGAGGTGTGGAGGAACTTTGTACGTTCTGGACTTTACAGTTATAGTAGTTTGCCATGACTAGAATGAAAGATGCCTGCAGGGAAACCTTGGTAGATGAATATGCTAGTTACTGCACTAATTTAACTTCACAACAGCACTGTATGGAAGGTGCTGTTATTATTCTCTAAATAAACAGATGAGAAAACCAAAACTTAAAGGGGCCAAGCTAGCCCAAGGTAACTTGTTTCTTGCATAACAAGATTGGAACCCAAACCCAGGTTATTCATTCCAGAGCCTAAAATCTTACACTTTCAAACACTTATAGTCAGCAAGCATTGACATCTGCTATATAAAAGGCACCTATGCTAGGCTTAGTATGTGAAGGAAAAAGAAAGACACAGGCTGTCTATTCTCAAGGCTCAGCAGCATAGCTGTAGAGACAATTAATTATAAGACAACACGCTAGTACCATGTGCTGTGAGCAAAAAGTTAGGAGAACGTAGAAAAGGGAGCTGTTACTTCTTGTTCTTTGTGTGTGTGTGTGTGTGTGTGTGTGTGTGTGCGTGCGTGTGTGCGTGTGTCATGCAGCAGGGGTCTCAGATGAACCTTCACACAGTTGATATTTGGGTTGCACCTTAAAAGAGTGAACACAATTTCATCAAGTGCCCAGCCTCTCTTCTCATTTAATAACCAGGTTTTTGTGTGTGTTTTTTAAATGGTCTTCATTTGCTGTATTTCTTTCCTTGCAACCTGTTCACTACTCAGTGTCCTTCCTGCCACTTTCCCTTCCCATATTCCACTAAAGCTATTTCAGGCTAAAGTCCCCAAAGAACTAACTGGCCAGTTGCCAAATCCTGTGACCTCTCTCAGCCCTCGTCTTTGTTTGCCTCTCTGCAGGAGTTTGCACAGTGAACAAACCTTTCCTTGATCTCCCCTCCCCCTGGTTGTCATGACACTGTTCTCTGCCATCTTGCTGCCCCTTCACAAGTTCTCTTAAATGCTGGTGTTCTGAGGGACACCCTCCTGAGCATCCATGCTCCCGTTCTCCTTCTTCACTCTGATCAGTCCTGTCAGCTCCCATGTCTTTGGTTGTCATCCATCCACTAAGGGTCCCCGCCCACTTGCATTCTCTGGAGTTTCAGATCCTTCACCTTCCTTCTCACATCGGCTGGTATTCTTCATTGCAAGTGGTAGAGCCACCTCAGAACATTTATTATATAAAGACTGAAAGGGCAGGTCTTAGAGAATTGAAGACAGTAGTGCATCCAGTCTTTCGGAAGGGACCAGAGCTAGAAATGAGAGCCTGTGGAAAGCCCGGGAAGTGTTCCTCTCCCCCCGGTCCACTCTGTTCTCTCCTTGGTAGGCATGCTCATCCTTTTCCCCAAAAGTGGACTATGCACTTCTGTCACCCTGATATTAACCGGTGTCGCTCCATCCATCTTTCAGCACCTAATCCCCTCTAATCAGCTGTTGGAAGTGGGAAGGAAAGTGTAGCCACACAACATGGATTCTAGAAGTCAGAGCAGTTTCCAGAAAAAAGAAGCTCTCCTAGGCTGAGCAAATATCTCAGAAAGTAGCTAGTGTAGTACCTCAGACTCTCCAGGTTCAAAACAGAACTCTTTTCCACCTACCTGCTTTGTCTTCAAAGCTAAAGGGAATATGTTCTCTACCTATCCTTGGGGCTTCCCTTGTAGCTCAGTTGATAAAGAATCTGCCTACAATGCAGGAGACCTGGGTTCAATCCCTGGTCAGAAAGATCCCCTGGAGAAGGAAATGGCAATCCACTCTGGTATTCCTGCCTGGAGAATCCCATGGACAGAGGAGCCTGGTAGGCTACAGTCCATGGGATTGCAAGAGTCATGACTTAGCAACTAAACTACTATTAACTGCTACTACCTAGCCTTACCTAAACGGCATATCTCTTTATTTTATCTGTTTCATTTAGGGGTTCACTGACATTTCCCTAAAATTGGAGCTGCAGTTACCATCTATTCCTGCCTTTCGCACCCCTCAGGGCTGCTCTCAGGTGGCCCAGTCTGTCCATTTCCCTGCATTCTTCCTTCCTTCATTTATGCCTTTTTCATCGCACTATTGCCGTAGCCTGCTGGTGGGTTTTCCTACTTTTCAACTTGCCCTCTTTCATGCAGCATCCCCACTACAGCCAGAGCGATCTCTCTGAAGTCCCTGCTGCTCGCATCACTCTCCTGCTTTGAGGTCTTTCTATTCCTTACAGTCTGTCTGTGGTGGAAAGTGAGTATCAATGAAGGCTCCACTGAGAGCTCCCTCTTGAGCTGGGGTCTGGTGGGTAAGTGAAGCCTGCTGGATGGAGAAGCAGGTAAAGTGGTGTGTCCGTGTGACATTCCTATGTCATGCAGTGTTCACCAGCTCACGTGGCTCCTGCTCATGGCTCAGTAACCCCCTCTAAGGTCTCTGCTTTGCAGAGCTCTCTGTACTACAAAGCGCTTCTCCCCAGAGTCGGCTCTGTTCAGGCCAGTCCTGCTTCACTCCACCACGCTGGGCTGGCAGATCCCTCAAGCTACCTTTGTCTTCTCTGCAGGCTCATGAGCGCTCAGAGAGTTCAGAAGTGGCTTTTGTGATGCAGCTGGTGAAAAAGCTGATGATTGTCATTGCCCGCCCAGCTCGTCTCCTGGAATGCCTGGTGAGTGCGCTCTGGGAAGGTTGCAGGGTGGTGGTGGCTGGAGGGGAGAGAATAGGGACTGCAGAGGAAGTATTCTGCTAACAGCACCCACTGCCATTTCTGCTGCTGAAGTCCTTATTTAAATATGATGTGCAAGCACTGGGGGACCAAATGAGTCCCTGAGGAAACGTGGACACCCCTGAAGAGAGTGGTGGGGAAAGGTTTCATCTGCTCACCCCACACGGAGCAGGCCCAGGTTAGTGGGGGCCCCAGGGCTGAGGAGCACAGGCCAGTTTTGTTTGCACAAGTTGAGTCCACCTTTCATTTGATCATTCAGTGACACTTTACTGAATGGCTTCTTCATTCTAGACACTGGAGATACAGGTATGAATAAAGCAGAGCCCTGATCCCATAATGCCTTCTCTGCAGCAGGGTTAGAATTCATCTTGAATGCCTTAGGTATGAGTCCTGAAGGTGTGCAAATAATAGTTATGATATTGGCAGAAGTGTTGTGAAGGGGGGAAATCCAAGATGCAGTGGGAACATGGGGAAGGCCCCATGTTAGTCCTTCTCAGGATGGACAGGAATGAATGTTGAGTGAAGGCCCCCTGGGGAACGTGAAGCTTAGTCAGCGACTTGAAGGATAACTGAGTTTTCCAGGGGAGAGCGGTCAGAAAGGGCATTTGATGGAGTACGGGTGTGTCTGAAGAGCTCGTAAGGGACAAACTTGAGAGGTGGATCATGACAGGACCGTGAAGGGTGCGGGTTCTTGGCTCAGGAGTTTATGTTTATCCATAAGGCCACTGGGAGGCATCAGGAAGTTTAGGCAAGAATGTGATGTGGTCAGATTTACTTTTTAAAACTAACTTTGTAAAGGTATGATTTGCATACAATAAAATATATCCTATTTGGTTATACAGTTCAGTTGAGTTTTAACAAATCTACACCTGTCTAGTCACTGCCATAGTTGAGATGGAAGATATTTCTCTCACCTCAGAAAATTCCCTTGTGCCCCTTTGCAGTCAGCCCCTTTCCCCTCCCCACCTCACCTCCCACTCCAGAAAGCCACTTATCTGCTCTTTCACTATGGTTAAGTTTGCCTTTTATACAATTTCATATCAGTTAAATCATGTAGTATGTTCTGACTTCTTTAACTCAGCATAATTTTGTAGAGATTCATATATATTATTGCATGCAGCAGTAATGGATTCGCTTTTATTTCTGAGTAATACTCCCTGAGATTTACTCCTGAGAAAGATGACTGTGGGCACAACATGGTTAGTGAATTGGGGGAGAAGGCGGGATGGGCCGGGACAATGGGGCAGAGGCCCTTAACCCAGCTCACGTGAGAGAGGAGTGCCATGAACTAGGACGGTGGTAGAAAGATAAGGAGAGTTGGGTGGAGGGGGGTTTGTGAAGTAGACATTCTGACTAGACAGGGACGGAGGAAGAAGAAGGTAACAGAATTTCCCAGTCTGGCTTAGATTTTACCCAAACAGGTGGTGGTGGTGTTTTCTAAAGCCCTAAGACTTTCTTTAGGTAAAGAAAAGCAGTGGAGGCTGGGGTTGTGGTGATGAAGTCTGTGGTTAAACAGGGGCTGGCAGTTAAGTCTGGGCTTGTGCAGTGGTTTTCTCTTTGTCCCTACCTCTGTGGCCATGGTCACATCCATGCATCTCTGTGAGACTTGACTTCCTACCCAAGATCATAGAGGTGTCATCAGGGCTTAGTGCTGAGTGTGACACTTAGTAGGCACTCGGCCTACTACTACTACTCGGCCTACTCAGCCCAGTGAGGCCCTCATTAGTCTGTGTGCTGGGCAGACAAGGACTTCTGTGCTGTGTCCATATGGCTCTCTAGACCCCAGGACACAGGGGCTGCTCAGTAGATGCCTGCAGCATGAGTGTGTACCACCAGGGCTGTGAAGTGTGATCGAAGGTGGGCCAGGACTGCCCCTCTGCACTAGGTGAGGGAAGACACCAGACAGTGCTGTGTCTGGCTGGCACAAGGCTTTGGACCAGGCAGATAGGCAGAGCTCTCTTGAAACCGAAAGCTCTGAGTCTTCTTGCTGTAGAAGACAGCAGATGTTTAGGATGTCCAATCTGGAGGTGACCTTTAAGAAAGCTTTGTCCCCATTGGTCCCTGACTCATGATGTTTCTGGGGATTCTGGGGTAGGGGTGTCCATCACAAAGAGGAAGTCTTCCTATTCCTCCTGCTCTGGGTAAATGCCTTAAAACCATAAAGGCCAGCAGCCTTTGCTTGTAGCTCTCACCACTGACTACCTCTCTCCCTGGTACAGGAGTTTGATCCTGAAGAGTTCTACCACCTGTTAGAAGCAGCTGAGGGCCACGCCAAAGAGGGACAAGGGATTAAATGTGACATTCCCCGCTACATCGTTAGCCAACTGGGCCTCACACGGGATCCCCTAGAGGGTGAGCATGCAGCCTCGTGGCTGCAAAGAGGCCCCACAGCCTACAAGCTCTAACAGCAGGAAAACCACTGGGAGAAGAGGGTTAGTTGGACAGGGACACAACACAGCCTCAGAGACCCGAGGGCTATAGGAAAACCCTGTGTTCTGTGTCATGAAAGAGCCACTCCTTCGAGATTGTCCACATCTGCCTTCTGACACCCAAGCAGGTTGTCTTGGGCGCACCTGGGTTGGATTTAGATCCTAAAGGTCAAAAGAGGTCAACACAGGACCACAAGCACATTTTCAAAAACGGTCCCCTCATCTGCATGCTTGCCTCTCCTGCTACCACCTTACAGGTCCCTCTGTGTCTTTGGGGTGGTCCCGACTCCGGGCTTCACACTGAACCCCTCATGAAGATGGGTGTCTGAGTCCCTTATCTCTAGTCGTCCCGCCCCTGCCTTTCCTACTTCCCGGCCTCACCCAGCAGAGCAGTCTTGGCCGGCAGGTTGGGGGCCAGCTACCAGCTTCAGGCCTGTTTTCAGCTATTGTCCCGAGTTTGAGGGAAGCTTTATAGAATTTTCCAGGCATTTTGAATGGCACTGGACTTAAAGAGATACGAGTGGCAATGTTATTTGGCAAACAAGTCCAAAAGCTGTGACTCCACTAAAGCCAGAGCCGTAAGACTGCCTCCCAGACCGGTGCCGGAAGCATTTATGCCTCCCCTCCATGTGTCTGTCCTGTGACGTGAGCGGATGGCTGAGAGGTCTGATGTTGCCGCGCACACTTTTGTCTTGTGTCCTTGCTTTGTTTCTAGAAATGGCCCAGTTGAGCAGCTATGACAGTCCTGACACTCCGGAGACAGATGATTCAGTCGAGGTAAAGACTCTGAGCTCTTGCCTCAACCCTGGAGCCTGGGCCCTGTGAAGTGCAGGCTGTGGATTCTCTCAGAGACTGTGTGCAGGAGGCAGCGGAGAGGGTGGTTGCTGCACTGTCTGAGAGGCTGTTCAGCTCTGGGAAGAGTGGGGAGGCTCCGGCAGGGCTGAGTGGGGCAGACACTGGGGCACAGCCTCCTCAGGTGTGAGAACTCTGACCAGCATGCCTGCCCCCTGCCTTTTCCCTTGTCTTCCAGGGCCGTGGGGCATCTCTGACATCAAAAAAGACACCCTCTGAGGAGGACTTCGAAACCATTAAGCTCATCAGCAATGGCGCCTATGGGTAAAGGCGGGGGTCAGGGTGTGGCTGGGACTGGAGGCTCAGTTGGCTCGAGGGCTCTTCTTTCTGGAAGTGAGTGGTACCTGGTCCTCTGGGCAGCAGGACTGTCCCTCAGGATGGCCCTTCTCCCTCCCTGGAGCCTCCTAGAGAGGTGAGAGTGCAGTTCCCTCTGACAGCTGAGCGTGGTGCCTTACCTGGGCAAGAGCGCCTCTGCCCTTGGGGGCACTCCTCTCATGAGCTCTGAGGAGGGGTTGAGCTGTGTCCTCAGGAACTTAACGAGCTCCCAGGGCAGGCCCTCAGGTCCTTCTCTCTGTTGAGCACCGCCTGCCCCTCTGTTCCATACACTGATAAGGTGTGAGAAGAGTCAATTTGACCCCCAGGCTGGCAGTGGAGAAGGGCATGGCCAAGGGCTGTGGGGAACAGATGGGCTTTGCTTCCAGGGCTGTGTTCCTGGTGCGGCACAAGTCCACCCGGCAGCGCTTTGCCATGAAGAAGATCAACAAGCAGAACCTGATCCTGCGGAACCAGATCCAGCAGGCCTTCGTGGAGCGGGACATACTGACTTTTGCCGAGAACCCCTTTGTGGTCAGCATGTTCTGCTCCTTTGAAACCAAGCGCCACCTGTGCATGGTGATGGAGTATGTGGAAGGTACTGGGGGACAGGTGGCCTGCCTTGGGGGCCAAGGCACAGTCAGAGACAGCCCTGATCAGGGACCAGCAGCTTTGTGTGGGTGTGATATTTCAGGGCCCAGCTTTCCCACCTGTCCTTGGCCCTGGTTTCTGCTTTAGGATCGTAGAGACCATTTGGCCATGGCGGGCACTAGGTGCCATGCCTTTCCCAGGGAAAGGCTTCTAGAGCAGTAGCTGCCATGGGCTGCCCATGTCAGGCACAGAGAGAGGTACTCTGGGACGGGATGTATATGCCCCTCAGCTGTAAAACCTGTGCCCAAAGCCTGCACGGCCCACAGCCTGCTGGCACCACACAGGGCTGAGGAGGCAGCAGAGCCACCCATGGCCAGGGTCAGTCGCTAGGAGAATTGCATCTGAGCCCTCGGGAGAAAGGCAGGCTGCCAACCCAACACACGGCTTTAGAGGGGCACCCCTTAAAGAGCATACAGCATGCTCAGGATGGCACAGAAGAGCATGGTGGAGCACAGCTTCTCCAGTGGCCTTTCCTCTTGCTTCATCAGGGCTGTGTACAGCTTCCAAAGATATTTTGCTAAGTCTTGAAGTTGGGAACAACACTCCCCTTTTAATTCCTTGGGTATGTGCTGGGAGTTTACAGTGTTACTTTACTCGAAACTAACTGACAGCCAACAGGAAGGAAATAACACATGCTAAAATATCAGCCAGACGTGTTTACAATAAACAGGATTCCCACCCAAAAATAACTTAGTCCTGTCCCAACAAGGCAACTTACAGGCATAGAGGCCTGGGTTCCTTCCTTCTTTGGCCTGAAGAGTGGCCTTGACAGTCCCCGGCGATTTCTCTTACTCCTGCTCCTGTCCACAATCTGCCTCCCAGCAGCAGGGGTGCTAGAATCACTGTCTCTAGCACCAGGGAGTTTGGTGATGCCATCTCCTCTGGGCCCTCTGAGACCATCTGGAGCAGGGTACTGGCTCCCTCCTTCATGGTGGCCTGGGCTTGTTGCAGGAGGAGACTGTGCCACGCTGCTGAAGAACATCGGGGCCCTGCCTGTGGACATGGTGCGCCTGTACTTTGCAGAAACCGTGCTAGCCCTGGAGTACTTACACAATTATGGCATCGTGCACCGTGACCTCAAGCCTGACAAGTATGCCCACTCTTCAAGTCCCTTGTCTAGGGTCTCCCACTTGGGTCTCAAGATAAATGAAGGCAGACACAGCATGTTTGAGTCTATCCCAAATGGCTACTCATGTGGGCGTGCCCCCAGGCTTGGTACTCTAACCCCTGACTATCCCCAGATGCAAAGAACGTGGACAGCAAGTCCAGCAGGGGCACTGTAGGGCTTTGGTGACATCAAAGAATCACTGAGGAGCTCTACCCAAGAACCCAAGCAGAAGCAAAAGAATCCACACATCTAGTAGATGGCAGAGCAAGTGGCCTGACATTTACTGACAGGTGCTCTGTGCCAAGCACTGTATTCTTGTCCCTGGTCTATAGAGCTTAAGTCCAGTGTGGGTGACTCTCTCATGCTGAGGAGCAGGATATGCAAAGACACACACAAGTGTGTCAGTATGGCTGAAGCTGAGATTGTTAGAGTAGTGACTGAAGGGCAGGGATTGGACCATCAAGGGACCTTTTATTTAGTTTGGGTTGAGTTTTAAAGGGTCCTAGAGAATCTCTGACCCAGGGCTTCCCTGGTGGCTCAGACAGCAAAGAATCTACCTGTATTGCGGGAGACTGGGTTTGATCCCTGGGTTGGGAAGATCCCCTGAAGGAGGGCATGGCAACCCACTCTGATATTCTTGCCTGGAAAATCCCATGGACAGAGAGGAGCCTGGCGGGCTACAGTCCATGGGGTTGCAAAGAGTCGGACACAACTGAGTGACTAAGAATACACACAGAGAGTCTCTGAAGGATCTGTTAACCACCGGGTGACACACTCAGACTTTGATTTAGGTTTAGGAAGATCACTGCCCATGGAAAGAGGTGGTGAGACCACAGCAGTAGACTAGGCTCCAAACAGCAGTGCCTGCCCTGGAGCAGAGTCAGGCGGGAGAAGAGAGGGATGGGGAAGTAGGAAGGATATGGTAAGGCTGGGGTGAGAGAGCAGGCTGGGACATCTTCCATGTTTGTCTTGAGGCCGGGTTGATAAGCCTCTGTCATGGAAAGTGGCTTTGACATTAGACAAACTGCATTCATAGAGCTCGTTAACCCTGTGAGCTCAGGTCGGTGAATTAAACCTCTTTGAGCTTCGTGTTCCTCCTCTTGGGGATGATACCTGCTTTGGTTGTGTTATTCTTCTGTAAAACCTTTCATGAGCCAGAATATTTTTATAACAATCGCTAAAGAACTTATCACAGAGCTTAGTAGGTAAGAGAAACACTGCTTTTCACTGAGAAGAGGACCCATTTGGTGTGAGCTTGTTTGGACAGGCTGAGTTCATGGTGCCCATAGGGCTTCTGGCAGTGAGTAAGTGGAGCTCATAGAAGTCAGGGCCAGAGATACTAGGGAGTACAGGGGTAGCAGGGCTACCTTTGGCACAAAATGAAATGGCTCAGGCAGTGTGTGAAGGGGAAAAGACATTTCCCTGTGAGATCTTAGAGCCCCCCCAAGTCCAGCTATAGATGTGGGATGAGATCATTGTGCCCCTTTCCCCCTTTCCCTGATTCGGGGTGTTGTGAGTCCCCCAGGTCAGAAGAGGGGACTGGAGATGGCTGGAGCCTTAGGACAGGGCTGACCACTTGTGGAAGAAAGCTTGTTCCCCAGCCGGCCGATATTGCCCTCAGTGTAGAGTACAGTCGAGGACAATAAACAAAGATGACTTGGGGGTGGGGGGCTGGGCAAAGGCGGGTTAATTGCCCATGCAGAGTGCAGTTTTCACACAGCCAGAGCTGTTTGTTCTCTCCCAGCTGCCTGTCCCCCTGCCTGAGTGGGGAAAGGGGGAGTATACTAAAGTCAGCACTCTTGGAAGACCCAAGAAATAACTCCAGACATTTGTTTCTCTGGTTTCCCAGCCTGCTGATTACATCCATGGGTCACATCAAGCTCACTGATTTCGGCCTTTCCAAAATTGGCCTTATGAGTCTGACCACAAACTTGTACGAGGGCCACATTGAAAAGGATGCGCGGGAGTTCCTGGACAAGCAGGTAAGAAGGATGGTTGAGAGCTTGGGGGTTGAATTCCAGGCCTCAGAGTAAGGACTGGGAGCCGCATGCTTCCCCTGCAGCTCAATGTTAAGACTGAGAGCTCCTGTCTTTTCCTCCTTGTGGTTCCAGGGAGGTGCTGAGAGAGGGAGCACCTTTGGAAATAGGGTGGCCCATGAGAATCAAATGGATAGAAAATCAAAAGTCATCTTCCTCCTGGGGCTTCGGAGAAGATTGGTCACAGGACCGTTGACACTCTCAGAGCTGACACTAGGTCGGTCCTGAGCCTCCTGGCCTCAGTGAAAGGCAGAGCTCCCCCAGCGCCTGTGTCCTGAGAGCACAGCTCCAAGTTTCCACTGGGCTGCATCCGAAGAGTAGCCTCTGGGCGTTTCCTGATTTGACACTTCGGGTTGTGACTGTCCACAAGGAAATAAGTAAACTCACCCCACCAACAGCGCCAGGTCTGGCACCCGGGGGCTCTTGTCACTCCTGCTCATTAACCAGAGTGCGATGAGTCTTCATTCAGACTTTCTGCTCCAAGAAGCGGGAGCACCCTGACCCATCCAGCCAGCATGCCAGGTGACTATCTCAGGATGCTGAGCCCCCCAACTTCCCTGTGCCCAGGTATGCGGGACCCCGGAGTACATTGCACCTGAGGTGATCCTGCGGCAGGGCTATGGGAAGCCAGTGGACTGGTGGGCTATGGGCATCATCCTGTACGAGTTCCTGGTGGGCTGCGTCCCTTTCTTTGGAGACACCCCGGAGGAGCTCTTTGGGCAAGTGATCAGTGGTAGGTACCATCACCCCAGCCCACTGCGGGGACAGAATCCAGATCCACAGATTTGATTTACACAAACATCTGTGAGGCTTACAAGTTCTTGCTCTGAATTCTCACATGTGTGTTTGGTGTGCTTGCTTCAGATGTGCACGTGCGCAGCCTGTGTGTCACCTTGCACTTGTTTTGATCATGTTTGTGATCCCGCATATGTGCATGGGTGTACCTGTGCCGTGAGTGTGAGTTGTGTGTGTGTGTGAGTGAGTGTACATGTGTCAGGAGTATAAAGGCAGGGTGAGCTGGAGATTAGAACAGGGGACGCCACTGCTTTTCAGTGGCTACTCTGGATCAAAGAACCAGCCGTGGTCAAGGATGTGGGAGATTCCTCCAGAGAGAGAGGAACTTGTGCAACTTAAAGGAAGTGGGTCCCAGGCAAGGCTTTCAGGGCTCTGGGCTGGGCCCTTTATACCTCCCCACGGCATGTCCTATCCTAGGACCCTCTTCTCCAGCTCCCTACTCTGCCCACGACTTCTAAGACCTTCTCTAACCCACTCCTTCCCTTGTCACCCCGATGACTCTTCAGATGAGATTGTGTGGCCTGAGGGGGATGATGCACTGCCGCCGGACGCCCAAGATCTCACCTCAAAACTGCTCCACCAGAACCCACTGGAGAGACTGGGCACAGGTGGGACAGGCCGCAGTAAGGGAGGAGCAGGGCTGTCCATGTAACTGGTTAAGGCTTCAGGTGTGGGCAGTGCCCCTGGTTCCTAACTGCTGTGCTCCCTGTGGGCAGAAGAGGAAGATGTTGGAGCTGAGGCCTCCAGGCCCAGCCTCTCGGGAACTAGGTTCTCCCTGGATGTGCTGACCTGGACTCCACCCGCCCAAACCATCCCTGTCCGCAGGCAGTGCCTATGAGGTGAAGCAGCACCCATTCTTCACTGGTCTGGACTGGACAGGACTTCTTCGCCAGAAGGCTGAATTTATTCCTCAGCTGGAGTCAGAGGATGATACCAGCTACTTTGACAGTAAGGCCACTGGTGGGACAGGGAGGAGTGGGAATCCTACCTGTGCCCAGAGACACTTGTGTGCCCTGAACTTGGTATTGGGAGTCACTTTTCCAGGCCTGCCAGAGGTCTGATAGGGTTGAAGGAGGCCAGCGCCAGGGCCTCTGAAAGGCACTGTTGTGTGTCCCAGCCCGCTCAGAGCGATACCACCACGTGGACTCGGAGGACGAGGAGGAAGTAAGTGAGGATGGCTGCCTTGAGATTCGCCAGTTCTCGTCCTGTTCTCCAAGGTTCAGCAAGGTGCGACCGGTGCAGCCCCAGCTGGAGAATTGGGAGGAGCAGACCTGTTGAGGGATGTGCTGGGGCACACCTGAGGGGGCGGGGGCTGGCGCTGTCTCCAGGAAAAGAGGGGAGAGGGCCGCACCTGCACAGAGTGGATGCTTCCAGGTCTACTCAGGGCCCTGAGCTGTGAGATGCCAGGGTGGGGCCCAGTCAGACCAGTGGAATGGCTGTTTTCTTGAATGTTCATCAGCTGTGTATAGGGGAAGAAAGGGGAGAATTAGCTCCAGTTCCTGGGCTTCAGGCGCTGGGGATCCTTTGTGGCCCGTGGTGTGGTAGTTGGGCATCCCGGCAGGTGTCCTGTGCCCACAGGTGTACAGCAGCATGGAGCGGCTCTCGCTGCTTGAGGAGCGCCGGACACCAACCCCCACCAAGCGCAGCCTGAGCGAGGAGAAGGAGGACCGCACGGACGGCCTGGCGGGGCTGAGGGGCCGAGAGCGGAGCTGGGTGATCGGCTCCCCTGAGATGTGAGCGCTCAGAGCTCGGGCGGGGTGCATGGCAAGGGCATCCGTGGGGCGGTCACCGATGATGGGGAGGGATGTGATGCCGTGAGGGGCCTTCGGGCGTGCGGCTCCCGGAGGGAGGTTCTGTGAGCCGAGCCCCCAAGGAGGCCTGGCCTGGAGGAGGGAGGCCGCCGGGCCCTCCACCCTCAGCCTCGTGTCTCCCAGATTACGGAAGCGGCTGTCGGTGTCCGAGTCGTCCCACACGGAGAGTGATTCCAGCCCTCCGCTCACAGTGCGGCGCCACTGCTCGGGCCTCCTGGACACGCCTCGCTTCCCGGAGGGCACTGAGGAGGCTGTTGGCGCTCCCAGGAGGCAGCAGCAGGAGGGTGCATGGCTTCTGACTCCCCCGTCTGGAGAGGGGGCGTCTGGGCCTGCCCTGGAACGGCCAGCCGAACGGAGGCTGAAGCTGGATGAGGAGCCTGCGGGCCAGAGCAGCGCCCCCAGCCCAGGTGCGGCGCCGCGAGTGGAGGGCCTGGCTGGGTTGCTGCGGGGGGCCCAGAGTGGAGGCTCAGCTGCACAGTGGGCCCCATTACTCTCTTGGTCCACAGCCATGGAGACCCGAGGAGGCCGCGGAACCCCACAGCTGGCGGAGGGAGCCACAGCCAAGGCCATCAGCGACCTGGCGGTGCGCAGGGCCCGTCACCGCCTGCTCTCTGGGGACTCCATAGAAAAGCGCACTGCTCGCCCCATCAACAAAGTGATCAAGTCCGCCTCAGCCACAGCCCTGTCCCTTCTCATTCCAGCCGGTGAGGCCCCCAGGGAGTGAAGATCAAGATTCATAGCGAGGGCCTTGGCCTCTCGTGGGCCTGTGGCCAGGGGTCTGCCCCCAGCAGGTGTGTCTGTGCGTTGTGTTGAGGAGCAGGTGTCAGAAAGCCTGCCTGTCGCTCTGTCCGTTTGTTGATGGAGTATCAGTCTCAGGCTGTGGGTGTGCGCCAGAAGGCAGGTAGCCCCGTGTGGCCAATGCAGGCTCCAAGGCAGAGAGCTTACATTCAGAT
This sequence comes from Moschus berezovskii, assembly GCF_049115385.1. Classification (NCBI taxonomy): domain Eukaryota; kingdom Metazoa; phylum Chordata; class Mammalia; order Artiodactyla; family Moschidae; genus Moschus; species Moschus berezovskii. Next base: position 20,632,261 of record NC_142463.1, read on the forward strand.
CCTGGTCCATCTCTAAAGGGCCCTTGATCTTGAGGAAGTTGCTTAACTCCTCTGAGTTTCAAATTCCTCATCAAAAAATGTGAATATCCATAACGGTAGCTCATAGGATAATTGTGACATTCAAGTGTGAAGCACTTGTATGGTCCCTAGTACATGTAAGTAAGCACTCAGTAAATGCTCGCTTCCATTTTCCATCACCTCCTGGTTCTTTGAGGGTCTGGGCACATGAGGGGGCTTTGCTGCTCGGAGGCTGTGGGGAAAACAGGGCTGGAGGCAGGCTCTGTGACTAGAGCTATGTGGGAGCAACAGCCCAAATGGGCCGGGCTCAAGCATGGACCTGCTAAGTCCCAGCTTCTCCTTCTCCAGAGCACCACTCCTGCTCTCCACTGGCCAGCCCCATGTCCCCGCATTCCCAGTCATCCAACCCATCATCCAGGGACTCTTCTCCAAGCAGGGACTTCCTGCCAGCCCTCAGCAGCTCACGGCCCCCCATCGTCATCCACCGAGCCGGCAAGAAGTATGGCTTCACCCTACGCGCCATCCGTGTCTACATGGGTGACTCAGATGTCTACACTGTGCACCACATGGTGTGGGTATGTCGGGCCATCCAGACCTGTTGTGCCCCAACTTCATCACTCCCCTTCCTTCCTCTTACTAGGGCCTCTCTGTCCCTGTTTGTGTCCCTGCCGACACCCCCCTCCAGGGTCAAAGGGTGGGGCGGAGAGGGGTCACAGCTCGATGAGCGGAAGTAGGCCCACCTTCTTGCTCAGGCTTCAGACTGAGGACTGTTTTCTCCCTGGCACAGCACGTGGAGGACGGAGGTCCAGCCAGTGAGGCAGGGCTGCGTCAGGGGGACCTCATCACGCACGTCAACGGGGAGCCTGTGCATGGGCTGGTGCACACGGAGGTGGTGGAGCTGATCCTGAAGGTCAGTGCTGGGCATGCCACCTGCAACCCCTGAGTGACCCTATCCTGAGTCTGTGACTGGCCGTGGGGGAGTGGGGCACACGCCCAGCTGGCACTTAAGATAGGTGTGCATACACATGGGTATGGCTGGAGCAGAGGGTTTTCACTGGAAGGTGACACCCTCCTTGACCAAGGCGGGGATCCTGCCGAGCTGTGGAATGGAGGACCCGCCTGTGAGCCTCTTCTCTCTCTTCCCAATCCTGAGCCACTCGGGCTCCAGTGGAGCTGTTTCCTGCTCTGTGAAGAGGGGAGGCGGTCCCTGTTTCAGACCTGGTGCTGCAGAGGCAGAAGCTCATGCTGTGGACAGCCGTGCCTGGAGCGAGGGACTGGGGCAGGAACATGGCCGCGGCCTTAGCCTGGGCCCATGCTCTGTTCCCCAGAGTGGAAACAAGGTGTCTATTTCAACAACTCCCCTGGAGAACACGTCCATTAAGGTGGGGCCCGCTCGGAAGGGCAGCTACAAGGCCAAGATGGCCCGAAGGAGCAAGCGGAGCCGGGGCAAGGATGGACAAGAAAGGTGAGCCAGACTCAGCCATGGGGATCCGCTCAGTCACACCAGGGCAGGTGTGTGCCCAGGACCCCAACCCTGGGCCCACTGTGTGCTGTGCCTTGGTCAGAGCTCAGACCACCTCTGACCTCATCTCTGCAGCAGAAAAAGGAGCTCCCTGTTCCGGAAGATCACCAAGCAGGCATCCCTGCTCCACACCAGCCGCAGCCTTTCTTCCCTTAACCGCTCCCTGTCGTCCGGCGAGAGTGGGCCAGGCTCACCCACACACAGCCACAGTCTTTCTCCCCGCTCTCCCACGCAGGGCTACCGGGTGACCCCTGAAGCCATGCACTCAGGTATGGAGGGTTCCCCGCAAGTTGCAGAGCAGCCCCTTGGAGGTGGCAGAGTCCTGGGCCCTCTGTGCATCTCACCTGTCCCTCTCCAAGGCTCTTGCTCAGCCCACCCCCAGCAGATCCAGCAGTCCTGGGGAGGTGACAGGCGGGGGATGACCTCATGTCTGTAGCCCTAGCTCTGCTTCCCTGGTGGGGTCACCTTGATGACCTGGGACATTCCAGGGCTAAGCCCCATTTTTCCCCTCAGTCACTTCTAAGAGCTAACTTCTCTACCTCTGTGTGTGTGTCTGTCTGTGCAAAGTGGGGGGCAATTCATCACAGAGCAGCTCCCCCAGCTCCAGCGTGCCCAGTTCTCCCGCCGGCTCTGGGCACACACGGCCGAGCTCCCTCCATGGTCTGGCGCCCAAGCTCCAACGCCAGTACCGCTCTCCACGGCGCAAGTCGGCAGGCAGCATCCCGCTGTCACCACTGGCCCACACCCCTTCCCCACCGCCAGCGGCTTCACCTCAGCGTTCCCCATCACCCCTGTCTGGCCACGGGGCCCAGGCCTTCCCCACCAAGCTCCACTTGTCGCCTCCCCTAGGCCGGCAACTCTCACGGCCCAAGAGCGCAGAGCCGCCCCGCTCACCACTGCTTAAGAGGGTGCAGTCGGCTGAGAAACTGGCGGCTGCGCTGGCTGCTTCTGAGAAGAAGCTCGCCGCTTCTCGAAAACAGAGCCTTGACCTGCCCCCCACCGAGCTGAAGAAGGAATTGCCTCCCAGGGAAGTTAGCTCTCTGGAGGTAGTTGGGACCAGGAGTGTGCTGTCTGGAAAGGGGGCGCTGCCAGGGAAAGGGGTGTTGCAGGCTGCTCCCTCACGGGCCCTAGGGACCCTCCGCCAGGACCGGGCTGAACGGCGAGAGTCACTGCAGAAGCAGGAAGCCATCCGGGAGGTTGACTCTTCGGAAGATGACACTGATGAGGGGCCTGAGAACAGCCAAGGTGTTCAGGAGCCAAGCTTGGTACCCCACCGAGAAGGGGGCCAGGATCCACCTCCCAGAGGAGCAGGAGAGGGTGAGGAAGAGGATGCCTTCCTGCCCAGGGATCCCAGGGGCCAGGGCCCAGTGGTCCCAGGCCTACTGACAGGGGTCACACTGGGATCTCCCATAATGGAAGGCCCTGGTGTCCCCCAGAAGAAGATTGGGATCCTACAGGCCTTTGAAGAGGCCTCCAGCTCCTCGTCCTCAACCCCCAACCTGGGGAAGGCTGGCCCCGCAGACCCCATCCCCGCTGAAGGCTGCTGGAAGGCCCAGCACCTCCACACCCAGGCACTGACAGCACTTTGTCCGGGCTCTTCAGGACTCATCCCTGCCAGCTGCTCCACTGCCTCCACCCCTGGAGAGCTGGGCCCGTGGTCCTGGAAGTTCCTCTTCAAGGGCCCTGACAGGGCATCCCCAACCGGAAAGGCAGCAATGGAAGATGGGCCAGCCAGCTCCCAAGATTTGGAAACTACAACTCCAGGCCACCCTGCAAACCTGTCCCCCAGACAGGAGGGGAAGTCATGGCCACCCAGTGCCCCTGGGCTGGCCCATCCACCCTGTGAGGTTCCCAGCCAGAGCGGGCTATGGGAGTCTGAGTGTGCACAGAGGGAGAAAGAGGAGCCAGCGCTGGGCGTCACCAAAGTGCCTGATGCCTCAGGTGACAGGAGGCGGGATGTTCCATGCAGGAGCTGCCCCTTCACCCCGGAGCCTGGGCCCAGCCTGCTCCAGAAGGGCCAAGACCAAGGGGGCCCTCAGAAGCATCAGGACTTGGCATTGGAACCTGATGAGCTTTTAAAGCAAACATAGAACTTGTTTGCCATTTCTTGCACTCGGTCCTGTGTAATACACGCTCTTGGAAACTATCTATGTCTTTTGCTTGCTTCTTTCCTTCAGTCAATACACATGTAACATAAGGTCCTATGGTGCTGAGAATATGATGAGACAGTTCCCACTGTCCTGGGAGCCTAAGCCAGCGAGGCTTCCCAGACACTGTGGGGTCTGAGCTCAAACCTGAAGGATAGATGATAGGTAGTAACTTGCAGGAAGAATGAGGATTTAGTGTGAGAAAGAATGTCCAGAGAAAGCACACAGCATTTGCCATATACCTGGTACATTCAAAGTACTAAAAATAATTCAAACTGGTACTGAGTCTAGTGAGTTAGGCTAGGGCCATATCTAAGAGTCTTCTAGGAATTTAGACTTTCTCTAGGTGATGGGGAACCAGTAGCCGTAAATATTCGTGCTTTCTAGAGAAGGGAACTCAGGTTTTTCAGACATTCACGTGGGCAAGATCATACAGCCCGGGCAGAGCTAAGATTAGAATCGAGGTCCTCTTGACTCTGGGACCCATATTTATCTCATTTGGAGTGCCTCTTCGCTAGTAAATGAAGAAAAAGAGGTAGAGAGAGGTGAAGAGTTGAACTTGGGATTTCTTTAATTTGAGGTACTTGTGGGTCGTCCAGCAGGTTGGGTGCATGTGTCTGGAGTTCAGTCGGGAAACCTAGACTGAAGATGGAAATCTGAGCACCATCAGTGTATCATTGGTAGTGAACTAGCATTTAACGCAAAGAAAGGAGACTCAGAGGAAGCAGCCAGAAGAGTCATAAAATCCAAAAGTAAAAAGTTTTTACATGGAAGGAGAAGTTGTTTGGTAAAATGCTGACAGAGAACTGCCTTTGATTAAGTCACAAACCCTTAATGTTTGTCGCCAGTGAGCCCTCCCTGGGCTATCATCAGGCAGGCCTCAGCACTGGAGATGGACACTGCTGATGTGGGCTGCCACCATGGGCAGAATGCACTTGGTGAGTGGATAGTGTGGAAGGGAGGAGGATGGAGTCGGGAGATGGCATCACAGGAGCAGGGCAGGGCCATGGGGGAGTGCCTCCATAGTGGCAGAGGACTTGCCAGACTGCTGTCTTCCCATAACTGTTCATAATCCAATACCTAGGTCAGAAGGAGAGGCCTAGAGGCAGGAAAATGCCTCTGGGTACTGGCTGGGCTCGTCACCAGTTCTGCAGGTCTGTCTCACAGCATGGGGAAGACTGTGGTCGCCAGAGGGCGCACTCTGCCTGTGGTGGCAGATATCTGGTCCCTCAGCCTTCCAGGCCCCTCACACTCCCTCCTTCCTTCAGTCATGCATTGATGGCAGATCCTTGGCCAGCCAGTCTAGGACACTGGGAACACAGGAAACTAGTTGCCTGTGGCAGCCCCACCGTGTCCGTCAGGATCTGGTTAGAAGCACCACACTGCAGGTGGAGGAGGCGCGGCACATCTTGCAGCAGTTCATGGGAGAAAACTGCCCCCAACCCAGGAGGCTGGAAATGCGGGAAGGAAGTGGTTTGGGAGGAGTGGGCACAGAGGTGCTAAGCATCCTGTAATGCTTAGGGCAACTGCCCCAAGTACCAGTGGTGCTTCCCTTGAGAAATACTGCCAGACTAGCCTGACAGAAATGAGGAGCTTCTGGAAGGTAATTGCAAGGAAGTGGTATCATCATATTTAGGCTTAAGGAACCACTGGCTGCAGTGTAGACAGGTTCAGGGGGTAAGTGGACCAGGGAGACAATCATGTAGTGACCCCTTCCGGTGTTCTGGACTAGGACGCCAACGGTGAGGAAGGTCCCCAGAGGGAATGGGGGTGTAGGGAGCCAGGCGCATAGACCTGGCAGCCACCATCCAGGAGATGATAACTAAATCCACAAGAGTAGAAGGGAACTGTACAGAAGACGTGCAGAAGGAAGAGGTCCAAGCCCTTGGGGTTAGCTGAGGAGGGAGCCAAATGAACAGAGATGCAGAACTTGGGAGATGTGAGGCCATTTTAAGAATTTTGTGATTTACCAAAAGAGCAATTGAAAGTTATTTAATGGTTTTATACAAGTTCAGATTTGGATATCTGGGGTATGGGTGGGGGGGTGGCTGTTGTTTGGTTTTTTAGTTCCCTGGCCAGAGACTGAATCTGGGCCCCAGCCGTGGAAGTCTACGTCCTAGTCCCTGGTCTGCCAGGGAACTCCCCAGATTTGTATTTTGAAAAGATGAATCTGGTTGCTATGATGAGAATGAATTTGAGGAAGCAATAATGAAAGAAGGGAAGCCTTCCAATAGGCTAGAGATAGTGAACCCGTGAAGTTGGAGAGGAGTGATGCCTTTGATATTTAGAAAGTAAAACTGATATGGGTTGGTGGTGGGTTTTATGTAGACACAAAGCAAAAGTATCAAAGATGACTACATTCCTGATGTACAGAACCAGATGAAATTGTTCACTTCCAGTCACTGAAATATGAAATAATGAAAGAGAACCAGGCCTCGGTGGTGACCCTGCATTCAGTATTCTGAGTATGAGGTGCCTGGCAACATAGTCGAGGCAGGAGAAATGAAGACGGATATAATTGGCTGAGAGATGGTAGGTGACTTCATGGATATGGCTAAAACTGCCAAGAAAAAAGCATAAGTGAGAAGGTGGCCAGAGGAGTACAGTGAACTTCCCTTGTGGTCCAGTGAACTTCCCTGGTGGTCCAATGGTTCAGACTCCACGCTTCCAGCGCAGGGGGTGCAGGTTCAATCCCTGGTTGGGGAACTAAGATGTCATATGCTGTGTGGTGCAGTCAAAAATTTTATTTTAAAAAGGAGCAGTCAGAGATGCAGGAGGAAAGCCAGATAAATGAACATGGAGTCAGTGACAGAGTTTTTCATGGAGAATGGTTGTCACAAATGCTGGTTACCAAAGGCATCAAGGAGAGTGGTTTCAGATAGCGGTGGGGACTGGACTGAAAAGCTTGGGGAGGTGAGGAAATAAAGACAAAAACTGAGATGTTTTTAAAAAGGTTTCCCCTGAAGAGATAACACTTTTGAATTGTGGTGCTGGGGAAGACTCTTGAGAGTCCCTTGGACTGCAAGGAGATCCAACCAGTCCATTCTAAAGGAGATCAGTCCTGGGTGTTCATTGGAAGGACTGATGCTAAAGCTGAAACTCCAATACTTTGGCCACCTCATGCGACGAGTTGACTCACTGGAAAAGACTCTGATGCTGGGAGGGATTGGGGCAGGAGGAGAAGGGGACGACAGAGAATGAGATGGCTGGATGGCATCACCGACTCGATGGATGTGAGTTTGAGTGCACTCCGGGAGTTGGTGATGGACAGGGAGGCCTGGCGTGCTATGATTCATCGGGTCGCAAAGGGTCGGACACGACTGAGCGACTGAACTGAAGAGATAAAGGACTGAGTAGTGATTGAGCAAGTAGAGTGAGAGACACCCAACCAGCTGGGAGGAAACAACAGGTAAACTCATGGGAGATGCCTGAGAAGATGGAAGAAAAAGAGGATCCAAAATACAGCTTTAAGTAGGAGGAGGGCTACCTTGTGTAATTTAACAGGTGAGAGGGGGAGGAGTTGTGTGGCTGTAGACCAGTTATAGGTGTGGCGGTAGGAAGGTAAGGGAATTCATAGCCAAGCATATGTTTCCTCTGTGAATAAACTCCTGTGGGACATCCAAGGGGCCAGCGGCACTATCCCACCAGCAGGTGGAGTTCAGGAGAGAGGACTGGGCTGGAGATAGGAGTCTGAGTATCCCATGCTGAGGGTGGGAACAACTCTTGGAATTAGGGGAAATTATCCATGGTTCCTAGCACTGGCCTTCAGGGTGCTCTGTAGCTAAGTATAGTGGGGAGGAAGAATATAGGCAAAGTCATTTAGAACAGATTATCACCCTTCAGTCTGATCTGCAGTTCAGTATGTGTGGGTGGGGCCTGAGGGACCGGAATAAGAACCGCAGTGCCTGTTGCCCAGGGTGGTGGTGATGTTTGCTGATTACGTTCCCAGCACGTAGGGATCTCAACAAAGTGTTGTGGTAGGAGGGTGACAGGGCCTGGGGCACAAGAGGACACACTGTAAGCCAGCCCACACCCTCCACCCCCACAACAGAATGTGCAAACACATTTCTGGGCAAAGAGATGTAATGAGAATCAACTCTGGGCTTTCTAATAGGAATGGGGTGGTGATGAAAGGGCTTCAATGTTAAACTTTCTCAGGGCTAGTTTCTGCGTCCCTCAGTGTTGGTGGAAGCATTTTTGTAGCCCAGTTCAGCCCCAGGACCGATCTTCTGGTGCTCATGGGAGAGAAGGTTTGGCAGCTTCAGGACTTTTCGGTACCCCAGTCCTTTTTGCCCCCACCCCCAGCCCACCTCTACCACAGCATGAGAACGAAAGGGGCTTTATTGCAATGTCTTTATTGCGTTACTGGAGCAAGTTGGCCAGACTGTCCCCTCTTGGGGAAGGTAAAAAACAAAAAGACCGAAAAGTATCTCCCCTCACCTTCCCCCCACCCTCCCCCACAACTGCACAGCAATGTCTGAACACACCTGGTGACAAGAACAATTTGCAAAAGTGGTCTATGAACTACATTATGAACTGTCCCAACACAAGACATATAGTTGGCTTCCCTGTGAATCAGATATTTTTACGTAACTACATGAATTTTTTTGACTACATCAAAGACAACAGAAGAATAGGTTTTTCACAAGTAACAATAGGGCACCAAAGTCACATGCTGCAATCTGTAAGGAAACAAGGTTGTTTTTCGTCACAAGTGGCTGGAGCTAGAGCAAGGCTGAGCAGTTGACAACAGAGGGCCCAGCTAGGCCCCCATCTGGACCCTCTGCTTTGAGGCCACTGAAGCCTCACAGAGAGCTAGCTAGTAAGGAGTCTTAACTGGCAACAGAAAACACCTTGAAAAAACAGTAATTTGCCCAGATGCAGTTCTTGGCTCAAGAGGACCCATGAGGCTCGTTCCTTGCTGTAAGGAGACCCATGGAAGACACCACACTGGTTCTCAGACCTTCTGCAAAGCCTGTGAGGGTCTCATCGATGCTTGGAGACAGAGTAAGGGTGGTATCAGAAATCCTCAATCTTGGCCAAATTAGGGGTAAGGACACTGCTAGTCTATACAGGCCTGAGTTATGGGTGAGGCTTAGTTAGCATCTGTGGCCAGATGGAGACAAAGCATTGTTCTGTGATGAAAGCTCCACCCAGAATAGACAGGCCTCTGACCAGTGCCAGCCAGCCTCGAGCTGCTTCCATGTTGGTGGCCAGCTGCCCTGGACGGGAAGACAATGAGCCCCTCTGGTCTTGGTCTGTTTCTTTACCCTCTGCCTCAATGAGACTGCACTGAAGATGCCGGGAGAGAATCCCAGGGCCCAGATCATGGGATAAGACATGGAGCGAAGTTCTGATGAAGGAGGCCAGGACCACAGAATAAAGGAGCTGCAGAGTACCCCTCCCAGTGGTTAGTAGACTGGTCCCTCTGCTATTTCCACTGGTCAAGATCAAGCAAATCATGTGGCAACTAGTCAGAAAAGATACTTTCAAACTTCTCAAATGATCCCTATGTCTTAGTTCCCACAAAGCAACAAATTCAAGAATGAAAAACAGGAAAGCAACAAACAGGTGAAGGAATGTAGGACTTAAAATGAGTGGCCCTCCTCCACAAGCCAGCCCAAGTGTGGGCGACAGACCATGCTTGCTTGCTCCCTATACGCCCTTAATTCATGCTGCCTGACAAGCAACACAGCATGGTTCAACGTTACAGCATGTATCCTGGTTCTTGTTTTAAGAGATAACCAGAACACATTAAATTTTAATACCAGAAAGAAGGGATTCCTGGCACCCCATCTTGAGCATCTAACTGTTTAAGGCACAAAGCCATCAGGCATGCCTCGCAGTAGTTGGTCTGGCCTTATTTCTCAGTAAAATTCTCAGCAAGATTTCAATCTGGCCATCTGGGGAAGGAATGTCCAACTGGCTGATATCAGTTAGGAGCTCAGGTTAGAACAGCGACACTGGAGGAGGGTTCATTTGTCTGCCTCATCCAATCCTGAAACTGCAATGTAACCAAGGAAAAGCCAAAGATATGCCCCCTTTCCTTTCTGTCTTCATTGTAACTGGAAGTTCTCCCCCAAATTTTAATCTATTTCTATGTTGTGGCACATTCTAGATCCTGTCACCAAGATAAGTGCTCAGGGAAACCAAAATTTCTTTCTTTCATCCCCCAAACTAGAGCTTCCCTAGTAAACCTGATTCAATAAGACTCAGATATTGGCTTCCCTACTCACCCAGGAAGCCTGAATGCACAGCTTTGGGCTCAAACAGCTGACTCATTTGAGGCTATTACAGCTCTAGGATTGGCTCAGAGGCAGCTGGACTGTTTTGTTTGTCAAATGAGTGTTGACTGATGGGGGTGGAGCACGATGGAGGTAGGAGTTGATGCTGCCCCAACTCCATTTGCCCAGCCTCACTCAGCTGGAAGGCTTAAACCACATGAAGCAGAAGGTTCCTGACCTAAAATCAGGGCCACTGGAGCATGAGGACAGTCTGTGCACATCATCTTAATGGCAGGATCACAAAAAAGGCAAAGAACAGCTTCCAGATGACTTCAGCTAACAGTCTGAACGCCAAGCCATCCTTTCCTCTCCTTGCAGAAGTTTCAGCAACCACTATCTGGAAGCAAGGGGTGACGTACGGCCCTTGCTCGGGACACCAGAGTCCTAGGCCTGTGACCTACTAAAGTCCCTGACCACACCTGGCTCCCTTCCAGCCACACCCTTAGCCACCAATGGCTCCCTTGGCCCTACCCAGAAAAGGACAGGAGATGACAGGAAATTAAACACGCTGACTGTTTCTGCAGGACCTTTCAACTTGTGGAAGCACATAGAAGAATGTTGTTCTAGATCATTATTTGGTATATCAAGCCATCTAAAAGCACTGGATTGCACCTTTTCTTTACTCATACACACAAGTTACAAAGGTTTCAAACAACAGATCATTCTTTACGCTAAGAAAACACCACCACACAAGCACCAACTTCATTTTATAATTCAAAGCTCACCAGCCCACAAAAAGAACACTATTCCTCATCTCTGAGAAACAAGGGCAGGGCAAAAGGAATTATAATGACCAATCTTAGTGTCTGCTAAAACTAACAGTCTCTAGTTTTCCTTTTATTTTCAAGTTTTGGTTCAGAAGTGTGCGTTCAGATACTAGTGCCACCATCTTCCATCGCACCTTAGTCTGGCAGCAATCATTGTTTTGCTGGGACCAATATGGTTTCTAAACATAATGCTTCTTTAGAGAGAGGAGCTACTGAGATTCTGACACCTAAACCATACTGGTTAGGTACCTTCGGTTGAAAGTTTTTTTACCCACAGATTAACAATTCTTTAAATAAAATCCCAAGCCTCCCCATTTTCCTTTGGTTGTCTTTTTCACCAAATGCCATTCTACCACTGAACCAAAACCACCTTCTTTTTGGGAGGAAGAGAGACCGCCAGACCAAAACAGACTCCCAACAGGGCCAAGCCCTACCACAGTCTTAAAGCACCTTGGCCTCTCAGAAGAGGACAGGGACTCCTCAGAGGCTTCCAGATTCGACCCCCACCCCAATCAGGCCTAACATGTTCTGTTGAGAGTGCCTGGCTAAGTAAAACAAAACCCCAATGAAAGACTTTCCCCCAGACCAGCATCTGCTCCCAGCTTCCTATGTCAGTGCAGTGGCACGGCTGAGTCCCCGAGAACCCCAGGCCCCGTACGTCCCCATCCTGGCCGGCTGCTGCTCGGCCTCTCCACTTCACATTCACAGAATCACTTCTTGTGCAAAACAAGCAGTCTACGTAGAAAGAATGCCCTCAGAGTCTAATAAAAACTGTAGAAAACTTTTGCTGGCGAGCCGCTGCTCCCTCTTTATCTGCAGAGCGAGGGCATCTGTGCGTGGACAGGGTAGGCGAGCCTGACGTTGAGAGAGTCGTTGTGCTGCACCAGGGACGTCTGCTGGTAGTGGAGCACCAGCTCCTTCAGGGAGCTGTACAGGTTGTAGGGCTCTGCGAAGCCATAGCCCCGAGCAGTGCTGTAGATCACACAGTGCTTCACCTCTCCGTCGGCGCTGCAACGACACAGCACAGACACCACAGTGCGTTATGGCAGATGGCCACGTAAAGGGGCCCTGAAGACCAGAAGTCTGACAGCAGGTGCTCTGCAAAGGAGAAGCAGCAGCCTTTTGTGCCTCAGAGCTTGTATGATATCACACCCTTGTGTCCCCCCAGCCCCTTCCACACTGGTCACAGAGACACCCTTCATTTCCCAAGACTTGGTGGGGCTAAAATGGGTGACTGCATTCAGTCACTCAGCTCTGGGCCTAATTAGGTAAGAATGCACTGAAGGGGGCAAACCAAACCAAAAAAAAAAAAAAATTAATGTACAAATCAGTTGTTTTTACAACAGTCACAAGATTGTGCAACAATCACTACTAATTCCAGAATATTTTCATCACCCTAAAAAGAAACCACGTAGCCATCAGCATTCACTGTATTCCACCCTCCCCTTAGACCTTGCTGACCAATAATTTACTTCCTGTCACTACGGCTTTGCCTATTCTGGACATTTTATATAAACAGAATCATACAGTATTACTCAATCTTTGGTCTGGCTACTTCCACCTGGCATGCCATTTTCAAGGTTCTTTTATGTGGTGTCATGTATCGAGACTTCATCTCTCCTCAGGGTCGAGTAATATTCTATTGTACAGACATGCTGCAATTTGGTTATCCATTCATCAATTTATGGGTCACTTGGATTGTTAACATTTTTTGGCTATAATGAATATTTATGTACAAGTTTTTGTATGGACACATGTTTTCACTCCTCCTAGATGTATACCTAAGAGGGGAACTGTTGAATCATAAGTGAAACAAACTTTTTGGGAATTCCCTGGCAGTCAAGTGGCTAGGACTCTGCGCTTTCACTGCTATGGCCCTGGGTTCAATCCCTCATTGGGGAACTAAGATCCCACAAGCCACATGGCATGTACCCCAAACCTGCCTGCCAAAGAAAGTCAAACCTTTTGAGGAACTGCCAAACTGTTTTCTGAAGTGTTGCACCACTTTAAATTCCTGCCAGCAGCTTTCTCCACATCCCTGTCAACACTTGTTATTGTCCATCTTTTTTATTATAGTTATCCTTGTGGTATCTCACTGTAGTTTTGATTTATAGCTCCCTAATGACTAAAGGAGATCGGTCCTGGGTGTTCATTGGAAGGACTGATGCTAAAGCTGAAACTCCAATACTTTGGCCACCTCATGCGAAGAGCTGACTCACTGGCAAAGACTCTGATGCTGGGAGGGATTGGGGGCAGAAGGAGAAGGGGATGACAGAGAATGAGATGGCTGGATGGCATCACCGACTCGATGGACAGGAGTTTGAGTGAACTCCGGGAGTTGGCGATGGACAGGGAGGCCTGGCATGCTGTGATTCACGGGGTCGCAGAGTTGGACACGACTGAGCGACTGAACTGAACTGAATGACTAATAATGCTGAACATCTTTTCATATGTTTATTAACCATCTTTATATCTTCTTTAAAGAAATGTCTATTTGCCGTTGCCCATTTTTAAATTGGGGCAGTTGTCTTTTTATTAAGAGTTCTTTACATAGTAGATACTAGTTGATTAGATATATGATTTGCAAATATTTTCTCCCATTCTATGGGTTGTCTTTGCACTTTCCCGATAGTGTCCTTTGATGCAGACAGTCTTTAATTGTGGGGAAGTCCTATTCATCTTTTTGTCGTTCATGCATTTGATGTGTAAGAGACCACTGGCCATTCCAAAGTGACAAAGATTTATGCCTACGTTTTCTCCTAAGTGTTTTATCTTTTAGCCCTTACATTTTGTTATAGGACACATTTTGAGTTAAATTTTGTATGTGGCATGAAGTGGGGGGTCTCAATTCATTCTTTTGCATGTGGCTCACTAGCTGTCCCAACACCGTGTGTTGAAATGACTATTTTTTCCCCTTTGAATGGTCTTGAGGACCTTGTTGAAAACAAACCGACCATAACTGTAGGGGGTCATCTCTTGGCTGTCATTTCTATTCACTGATTCACATATTTAATCTTATGCTGTGCTGTGCTTAGTTACTCAGTTGTGTCTGACTCTTTGTGACCCCATGGACTGTAGACCGCCAAGGCTCCCCTGTCCATGAAATTCTCCAGGCAAAAATACTGGAGTGGGTTGCCATTTTCTTCTCCAGGGAATCTTCCTGACTCAGAGATCGAACCCAGATCTCCTGCATTGCAGGATGCTTTACCAGCAGAGCTATCAGGGAAGCCCTCAGTTCAGTTCAGTTCAGTCGCTCAGTCGTGTCTGACTCTTTGGAACCCCATGAACCGCAGCACACCAGGCCTTCCTGTCCGTCACCAACTCCCAGAGTCCACCCAAACCCATGTCCACTGAGTCGAGGATGCCATCCAACCATCTCATCCTCTGTCGTCCCCTTCTCCTTCCTGCCCTCAATCTTTCCCAGCATCAGGGTCTTTTCCAGTGAGTCAACTCTTTGCATGAGGTAGCCAAAGTATTCGAGTTTCAGCTTCAACATCAGTCCTTCCAATGAACACCCAGGACTGATCTCCTTTAGGATAGACTGGTTGGATCTCCTTGCAGTCCAAGGGACTCTCAAGAGTCTTCTCCAACACCACAGTTCAAAAGCATCAATTCTTCGGTGCTCAGCTTTCTTTATAGTCCAAGTCTCACATCCATACATGACCACTGGAAAAACCACAGCCTTGACTAGACGGACCTTTGTTGGCAAAGTAATGTCTCTGCTTTTTTAACATGCTGTCCAGGTTGGTCATAACTTTTATCTTATGTTAGTACTTCACAATTTTAATTACTACAACTTTGTAGTAAGTTTTCAAACTGGGAGATGTTCTTCAATTCTTTCCTGTTCTTTCAGGATTATTTTAGCTGCTGTGGATCCCTTATATTATCATATCCATGTTAAGATCAGCTTGTCATTTCTGTACAAAGCCAGCTGGTACTGTTTATGGGGATTATACCGAACACACAGATTAATGTCGAAAGTACTGCCATCTATGAACACGGATGTTTTCCCACTTATTTAGAATTTTTTTTAAGTTCTTTCAATGATGTTTCATAGTTTTCACTGTACAGCTCTTGCACTTTAAACTTAGGCATTTTATCATTTTTATGCTATTACAAATAGTATGTTTTCATTTCATTTTCAGGTTGTTCACTGCTAGTATACAGAAATACAACTAATTTTTGGTTTCTAATCTTTTAACCTGCACCCTGCTGAATGCATTTATTAGTTCCAATAGTTTACTTCTTCCTTTCTAATCTGGATGCCTTTTCTTTTTCTTGCCTAAATGTCCCAGCTAGAATTTTCTGTACAATGATTAGAAGTGGTAAGAAAAGACATCCTTAGTCTCTTGCTGCTCTTAAAAGTAAAGTACTCAGTTTTTTACCACTAAGTATGATGTCAGCTCTGGGTTTTTCATGTCCTTTATCAGACTGAGAAATAACCACCTAGCTCTAGTTTTTTCGGTGTGTTTTAACAAACAAGAGTGTAAAAATACTTCTTCTGAATCTACTGAAATAATTAGTAGATTTTTGTCAGTTGATTTTTGTCCTTAATCTATTTATATGGTTTATTTACACTGATTTTTTAATGTTGAATCAACTGGCATTCCTAAGATGAATTCTACTTAGTCATTATTTATAATCCTTCTTATAAGCTGTTGGAGTTGCTTTGCTAGTGTTTTGTTAAAGATTTTTATGTCTATATTTATAAGGAATATGCCCTCATTAAACGAACTGTGACGTATTTGCTCCAGTTTTTTGGAAAAGTCTGTGAAGGAATTGTATTAATTCTTTTTACAATGTTTGTTAGAATTCACCAGTAAAACTAACTAGGCCTGGGGTTTTCTTTGTGGATAGTTTTTCAAATTAGTGATTCAGTTTCTTTACTTATTATAGTTCTATTCAGATTTTCTACTTCCTGTTAAGTCAGTTTTGGTAGTTTGTGTGCTTCCAGGCATTTGTCTATTTCATCTCGGTTGTTTGTTAGCATATATTTATAGTATTCCATCATTATTATTTTTTTAATCTCTGTAAGGACTACGAGTGTCCCCTCTTTCACCCTGATTTTACTGCTCTGTGTCTTCTCTCTCTCTCCCGTGTGTGTGTGTGTGTGTCTCCCGTGTGTGTGTGTGTCTCCTATGTGTGTGTGTATGTGTCTCCCGTGTGTGTGTGTGTGTGTGTGTGTGTGTGTGAGTTTAGCTTTGCTGTTGTTGTTCAGTCATAAGTCATGTCCAACTCTTCGCGACCCTGTGGAATGCAGCATGCCAGGTTCCTCTGTCCTTCACCATCTCCTGGAGTTTGCTCAAATTCATGTGCATTGAGTTGGTTTCCTCAAACTCGTGTCTACTGAGTCAGTTCATCTCATCCTCTGCCACCCCCTTCTTTTGCCTTCAATCTGTCCCAGCATCAGTCCTTCCACTGAATATTCAGGATTGATTTCCTTTAGAATTGACTGGTTTGATCTCCTTGCTATCCAAGGGACTCTAGAGAATCTTTTCCAGCACCACAATTCAAATGCATCAATTCTTTGGTGCTCAGCCTTCTTTACAGTACAGCTCTCACATCTGTGCATGACTACAGGAAAAGAGGTTATCAATTTTATTCACCCCATCATCCCATCTTCCAGTTTCATTGATTTCCTCAATTATTTTCTATCTCTATTTTATTTACTTCTGTTCTAATCTTTATTGTTCCCTTCTTTCTGCTTGTTTGGGTTTAGTTTGCTCTTCTTTTTTCAGTTTCTTAAGGTGGAAGAAGGTAGGTTATTGATTTGAGAGCTTCAGTTATAAATTTCCCTCTTAGCACTGCTTTAGCTATATTAGATAAGTTTCACTATTCTGTGTTTCTCTTTTAACCCAAAGTATTTTATAACTTCCCTTGTTTTCTTTTTTTAATCTATTGGTTATTTAGGAACTTGTTATTTATTGTCCAATTCTGTGAATTTCCCAAATTTCCTTATTTTTTATTTCTAATTTCTTTCCATTGTGGTTATAGACAACATTTTGTATGATCTCAACTCTATTTATTGAGACTTGTGGCCTAAAGTGTGGTCTAGCCTGGATAATGTTTCCTGTGCACTTGAGAAAAATGTATGTTCTGCTATTGTTAAGTGGGGTGTTCTAAAGATGTCTCTATGTGTGTGTGGGTGAGTTCAACTGTGCCCAGCTCTTTGTGACCCCATGGACTGTAGTCCACCAGGCTCCTCTGTCCATGGAATTTTCCAGGCAAGAATACTAGAGCAGGTTGCCATTTCTTTCTCCAGGGGATCTTCCTGACCCAGGGATCAAGTCCACATCTCTTACATCTCCTGCATTAGCAGGCTGGTTCTTTACCACTAGCACCACCTATGTCTAGTTGTTTTATAGAGTTGTTCAAGTCTTCTGTTTCCTTGTTGATCTATATGTTCTATTCCTAATCAAATTTCTTATGCCAAATGGCAATAACAATGTAAGGATCACAACTGCTCACTACCTAACATAAACACATTCATTGTTGGCTACAGGTCTCTAGCCTGAGAAGGCTGTAGAGTTAAGCAAGTCCTTAACTTAGTCCAAAGTAAATTGAAAATTCACTATAAGCAGGCTTTCTATAGCTGCAGTGGCTGGCAAACAAGTGGAAGTCTGTGATGCCAGACTCTTTTGCTTCCAATGTCCCCCAAGGTGAACCCCAATATGATATATTACTGAAGCTGGTTTTCATAGGCAACAGAAATCCACACTACTGGTCAAGTCTATGGCTAAAGGGAAGGGAAAAAGAACACAGCTCCCCAAGATACTCAAGCTGCTCCCTGGTCTCTCAGGAATTACCCAAGCTGCTGAGCAGCACCTTCCACCAGCCAAGTCCTTAACCCACAAGGCTGCCACCCAGGGACCTGGATAAGGGTGAGGGGCTGATGCACTGGGCTTACTGTTTTCTTTTTATCGTTCTTACAAGATTTCAGATCCCACAAGAGCCATCTTTTCCTGCCATTTCCACTCAGATAACGAGGATCTGAGCCCAGGTCACAAAGAAATGAAATGTTTCAAGTAGCTCTATCCAGGGATAACACTAATCCAATACCTCCCTTACATTTTGCCCACAGACACCCCACTATTCATCCTTTCCACGTCCAGCTCAACACCACCTCTTCCACAAAAATCTCCCAACCCGTTCTCCACCTGACTCAGTTCTTCATGCACACAGCCTACTGGTGATACCTATGTCACGGTGATTTCACTTATCTTGGATATTTACCTGTGAAATGAAAAAAGTGTAGTGCCAAAAAAAACAAAAAATGTGGGTTTTGAAACCAGGTAAAGCTGGATTCAAACTCTGCATGACAGAGATAGATCGCTAAGGATAAGATGATCATGTAAATCTCTCTGTTAATACAAGTGTCTTTTGTCTAGCCTCACCACTTTGTCCTCAAATCATTTGTGATCCTTGCTTGCCTTCTGGCATGGCCAGCAGAAGCATCATTATCATAATAATATTAGTAAACAACATTTACTTATTATGTTCCAGCACTGATCAAAGCATATTATATCACATATATTAACTCATGTAATACTTTAAAAACCCTTAAGTAGATATTATTATTATGTTTCTTTTATAGATAAAGAAACTAGGAAAAGAAAAGTGAAGTAATTTACCCTAGGTCACATGTATGGTTAAGTAGTAGAGTCAGGATTTGAATCCTGTATATCTGATTCCAAAGGTTCTCTCATGACCATCATACTATACCTCCTCTCTAGGTATGGTCACTGTCAATGAAAACATAGCAATATATATATATATATTCCTTAAAAATGCAACTGTTTTATATATATATACTATATAATTATATTTATTATATATATACTATATAATTATATTATGTATATATATATTATATAAAACAGCAAAATCTGACTGAGGCATAATTAGTTGTCCCTAGAATTTCACTCGGAGAAGGCAATGGCAAGCCACTCCAGTACTATTGCCTAGAAAATCCCATGGATGGAGGAGCCTGGTAGGCTGCAGTCCGTGGGGTCGCTAAGGGTCGGACACGACTGAGCGACTTCACTTTCACTTTTCACTTTCCACTTCCACACATTGGAGAAGGAAATGGCAACCCACTCCAGTGTTCTTGCCTGGAGAATCCCAGGGACGGGGGAGCCTGGTGGGCTTCCGTCTATGGGGTCACACAGAGTCGGACACGACTGAAGTGACTTAGCAGCAGCAGCAGCAGCAGCAGAATTTCACTTTCCATTAAAAGGAAAATAAGCTTTTCCAAACAGTTGTAAGAAAACATCCAACATTTTCTATCACTAACTCAACATGATACTATTTAAGTATAAAACTTAGTTTTTCTTCTGAAGTAAAAACAGTTCTATTTAATCAAGTCTTCATAATTTGACAATGAAAGCCAAGTTAGGCATGCAGGAGACTACTAAAGAATTAAGTGATCTTTTCAATTGAAAAATCTCCAATTATTTTTCAGATACCTGAAATCCAACAACAAACAACTGCAGGGCCTAGCCTGTTTACCGTTTAAATTAAAATCCCCCAAATAATTTCAGATTATATATCTCCTACAGCAACTAACTTTTCTTTGTACAAATATTAAAGGTCTAATCCTGGGTGTTCATTGGAGGGACTGATGCTAAAGCTGAAACTCCAATACTTTGGCCACCTCATGCGACGAGTTGACTCACTGGAAAAGAGTCCGATGCTAGGAGGGATTGGGGGTGGGAGGAGACGGGGACGACAGAGAATGAGATGGCTGGATGGCATCACTGACTCGATGGACATGAGTCTGAGTGAACTCCGGGAGTTGGTGATGGACAGGGAGGCCTGGCGTGCTGTGATTCATGGAGTCGCAAAAAGTCGGACACGACTGAATGATTGAACTGAACTGAACTGAAGCCATGGTTACTCATTTTATCATACTTCAACTAATTTGACCTGAACTTTATGAGTGGTTGATTTTCTATTAATCAGTGTAGAAGTTTTCAAAAGGTTCTATCCCCAGAGAAGACTTACACCACGGAGCAAGCATAGCATCCTTTCTTGCTGCTCTCGCGGATTAAGAATGCGCCGTCAGGCTTCCCGTAAAGCAAGTCCTCTGCTTGCACTCGGTTGATATCCTCAACAAACCAGGTTTTCTCATCATAATGGGGCAAGTTTTCATCTTCCTCATTGATAAAATAGGTCCTAAAAATTAAATGTTAAAATATTATTCTAACAATCAGTTTACTTATATCTAAAAGCAAATCCACGAATAAAACTCTCTTCTAAATCTTAACCACAAAATAACAAAGTAGAATTGCAAGTAGTTGGATTTTTTAAAAATAATTTCAAAAAATAAGATTAAAAAAAAAAAGTCATTATTTGCTATCATGCCGAAAGCTCAAGATTCACATGTCTCATCCAAGACTCTGACTCCTGACTGTCTAAATAAGCAATGCTTAAGTATCCAGGTTTCATATGGTTTGGCAGGTCTGTGAACTCAAGTGCCTATAGCATACTCTTGAAGCAATTCAATTTAAAGAGGTGCAAAGTCCTTGATTCAAATGTCCTCAAATAACAGAGAGGACATTTGCTCAAGTAACTCGGCAAGCATTAAGAAGGCCCATGTCTTACACTGGCAACAAAGCCCTCTGACCGAAAGGTACAGTGAGAACTTACTCATCAGCATCCTCATTCTTGATTCCCAGCCAGGCATTCAGGCGCTTCTGTCTCACTCCTTTGTGATTGAGCCACCTGCCAGAAGAAAGACACCAGTGTCAGCTTCGGTGCAAAGCAGACACATCCAAGCCAACCAAACATCCAGGCCCAGGAGCTTGCTTTCTCCAGTCCCACTAAGAATGGCCAGAGATTTCCCTAAATTTAATAGTTTCTCTATTACTTTTCCTTCAAACTTTCAGCAAAAAGGCAGAAACAGAAAGCTACTTGAAATTAGGCACATCCCTCATTTTTCACTTTCCTTTTCTAGAAGGTTAGATCACTGCAAGCACACACATCCTTGCACTCAAACACCATGGGACGGTTGTTTTTGAAATCGTTAGTTAGGTGAGCATGTGTCACATCTGCAATCTCCACTGAGCCACAGGATGCAATTCCTCCATGACCTACTGTTAATACACTGAGTTTGAAATTCTAAAACAGAATTTCAAGGTCTATTTTTACACCAAAAGCAAGTCACAAGAAATTCAGGGTAGCAATCTGAATAATTAATGCAAATTTACTTCATCACCAGGAAAATCACAGTATTTAAAAATATACCAACATGATGTAAAATGATATACATCATTTCATTTAGCTTCACTGAGCTGGACGATGGCCTAAAACTTGAGTATAAAAACTCTTTCATTCATCATAATCCCCCAACCAAGCCCCTGTTCATTCAGATCTCATCATAAACATCTCCTTGGGGAGGACTACCCTAATTGTCCCAACTAAGGCAGTTCGCCAGTCACTCTCTACACTTTTCCTTATCACATATAAAACAGTACATTCTAGAGACAAAACCTGAACAAAGCTTCAAAGACCTAACATAAAATTCAGTTCAGTTCAGTCGCTCAGTCGTGTCTGACTCTTTGCGACCCCATGAATCACAGCACGCCAGGCCTCCCTATCCATCACCAACTCCCGGAGTTCACTCAAACTCATGTCCATCGAGTCGGTGATGCCATCCAGCCATCTCATTCTCTGTTGTCCCCGTCTCCTCCCGCCCCCAATCCCTTCTAGCATCAGACTCTTTTCCAATGAGTCAACTCGTCGCATGAGGTGGCCAAAGTATTGGAGCTTCAGCTTTAACATCCAATTAGCATTCTGTTACTAATTGTGTGGTCCTTTTTTGTTTGTTTATTCTAAAAAAAGATATAAAGTTGAAGTTATAACATAAATTCAGTGCACATAAGATGAATTTATTCTCTTTATGTTCAGTTTCATTTTCAACTGAAAATCTCTAATCAAACTACAATTTTGTTTACTATGTACTATGACATCTCACTTAGTTTGGATCAGTTAGGGTCTTAGATAGAAGGAAAAGACACAGTCAAACTGGTAGCTGAGGAGAGTTCACTATTTACAAAGGCCTGGAGATATTTTGTCACAAACCTCCGTTCATAGTTCATCAGGCACTCTATCTATCAGATCTAGTCCCTTAAATCTATTTCTCACTTCCACTGTATAAGGGATTTGATTTAGGTCATATCTGAATGGTTAGTGGTTTTCCCTACTTTCTTCAATTTAAGTCTGAACTATACAGGAGACAGGGACCAAGACCATCCCCATGGAAAAGAAATGCAAAAAAGCAAAATGGCTGTGTGAGGAGGCCTTACAAATAGCTGTGAAAAGAAGAGAAGCGAAAAGCAAAGGAGAAAAGGAAAGATATAAGCATCTGAATGCAGAGAATAGCAAGGAGAGATAAGAAAGCCTTCCTCATCGATCAATGCAAAGAAATAGAGGAAAACAACAGGAGAGACAAGAGATCTCTTCAAGACAATTAGAGATTCCAAGGGAACATTTCATGCACAGATGGGCTCGATAAAGGACAGAAATGGTATGGACCTAACAGAAGCAGAAGATATTAAAAAGAGGTGGCAAGAATATACAGAAGAACTGTACAAAAAAGACACGATGGAGTCATCACTCACCTAGAGCCAGACATCCTGGAATGTGAAGTCAGTGGGTCTTAAAAAGCATCACTACGAACAAAGCTAGTGGAGGTGATGGAATTCCAGTTGAGCTATTTCAAATCCTGAAAGATGATGCTGTGAAAGTGCTGCACTCAATATGCCAGCAAATTTGGAAAACTCAGCAGTGGCCACAGGACTGGAAAAGGTCAGTTTTCACCCCAGTCCCAAAGAAAGGCAATGCCAAAGAACGCTCAAACTACAGCATAATTGCACTCATCTCACACGCTAGTAAAGTCATGCTCAAAATTCTCCAAGCCAGGCTTCAGCAATATGTGAACTGTGAACTTCCAGATGTTCAAGCAGGTTTTAGAAAAGGCAGAGGCACCAGAGATCAAATTGCCAACATCCGCTGGATCATGGAGAAAGCAAGAGAGTTCCAGAAAAACATCTATTTCTGCTTCATTGACTATGGTAAGGCCTTTGACTGTGTGGATCACAATAATCTGTGGAACATTCTGAAAGAGATGGGAATACCAGACCACCTGACCTGCCTCTTGAGAAACCTGTATGCAGGTCAGGAAGCAACAGTCAGAACTGGACATGGAACAACAGACTGGTTCCAAATAGGAAAAGGAGTACGTCAAGGTTGTATATTGTCACCCTGCTTATTTAACTTATATGCAGAGTACATCATGAGGAACGCTGGGCTGGAAGAAGCACAAGCTGGAATCAAGATTGCCGGGAGAAATATCAATAACCTCAGATATGCAGATGACACCACCCTTATGGCAGAAAGTGAAGAGGAACTCAAAAGCCTCTTGAGGAAAGTGAAAGAGGAGAGTGAAAAAGTTGGCTTGAAGCTCAACATTCAGAAAACAAAGATCATGGCATCTGGTCCCATCACTTCATGGGAAATAGATGGGGAAACAGTGGAAACAGTGACAGACTTTATTTTTGGGGGCTCCAAAATCACTGTGGATGCTGATTGCAGCCATGAAATTAAAAGACGCTTACTTCTTGGAAGGAAGTTATGGGCAACCTAGACAGCATATTAAAAAGCAGAGACATTACTTTGCCAACCAAGGTCTGTCTAGTCAAGGCTATGGTTTTTCCCGTGGTCATGTATGGATGTGAGAGTTGGGCTGTGAAGAAAGCTGACTGCCGAAGAATTGATGCTGTTGAACTGTGGTGCTGGAGAAGACTCTTGAAAGTCCCTTGGACTGCAAGGAGATCCAACCAGTCCATTCTAAAGGAGATCAGTCCTGGGTGTTCATTGGAAGGACTGATGCTAAAGCTGAAACTCCAATACTTTGGCCACCTCATGCGACAAGTTGACTCACTGGAAAAGACCCTTATGCTGGGAGGGATTGGGGGCAGGAGGAGAAGGGGACGACAGAGAATGAGATGGCTGGATGGCATCACCGACTCGATGGACATGAGTTTGAGTGAACTCCGGGAGTTGGTGATAGACAGGGAGGCCTGGCGTGCTGTGATTCATGGGGTCGCAAAGAATCCATCACAACTGAGCAATTGAACTGACTGGAGATATTTTAGAGAAACTCCCTGTGGCTAGCAATAGTGTGAAGCCAAGGTATCCTAGAATTGAAGAATCAGCTGTAGAGAGCAGCTGACTTGAACCCAGAGAGTACCATCTGGGGAGTGCCACCTTTGGTAGAAAATGAGGACACAGCCAACTCATAGGGATCACAAGGGGAAGAAGTTAGAAAATAAAGTATTCTTATTTACTTTCCTTCTGCCCTCTCATCTCCTGCCAGTGCCTTCAAATGACCAAAGCTAATGAGAAGCCAGAGGGCAAAGAGGTCCGTTTTCTTAGGCACAGAACAGAGTAGAAAAAGAAGAGTAGAAATTGTGAAGGTAAATGGAAAATTCCACCACACCCAATGAAATGGATTAACTTTAAGTGGACTTTTATTCTAGGACCTATGATCCTCTAATAAACAGATGGCTTCCTGTACTCACAGACTGTTTGCACAGCATAAGAGAACTGTTTTTTTAGGATACATGTTAAGGTAGATTAGACTAACTTTTGTAGTCATAATCTGTACCTTTACTGAACAATTATTGGCATGGTAATATCCTTCAGAATTCCTTATACACACTGCTGCCCCATCTCACCTCTCTAATTTTATATTTGGGAAGTTGACTTTTGGAGCTATGTGTAAGATGATATTTATTCAAATTAAGTTTTATGATATTCAATCTGGATCATAGTTTCAGTCTCCTGAAATCTTTCTAGTCTCTAATATCTTATCATCTATCTGATCAGCTATTTCTCCCAGCTTTTAAAAATATGATCAGCTGCTAATGACCATCTAATTTTTTATAACAGTGTTACTTAGGGCATTACTGTGGATGGACTGACGCACACTACACAGAGCCTACTCTAGGATGGCAGTAAGTCAGAGTTTATCCATCAAGTTAGACTAAGTTGTGTTATGGCAAGTTATTTTTATTTTGAATTTATGAATTTAGGTTTATGAAAACCAGGAAAAGTAAGCAATAATCATGAAAACTAACTCCTAATGGAAAAGAATTGCAAATGAACTCCTTTTATAAAAAAGGAATTTTAAAGGTTTTTAGAAAATTCCCTGGTGGTTCAGTGGTTAGGACTTGGCACTTTCACTGCCGTGGGCCTGGCTTCAATCCCTGGTTGGGGAACCAAGATCCTGCAAGTCACGGATGGCACAGCCAAAAATAAAATTAAAATAAATAAAGGCTTTTATATTTAAGAAATATTTTATTCTAAAGAATAGCAAGGAGAGATAAGAAAGCCTTCCTCAGCAATCAGTGCAAAGAAATTGAGTAAAACAATAGAATGGGAAAGACAAGAGCTCTCTTCAAGAAAATTAGAGATACCAAGGGAACATTTCATGCAAAGATGGGCTCGATAAAGGACAGAAATGGTATGGACCTAACAGAAGCAGAAGATATTAAGAAGAGGTGGCAAGAATACACAGAAGAACTGTACAAAAATGATCTTCATGACCCGGATAATCACGATGGTGTGATCACTCACCTAGAGCCAGATCCAGGAATGTGAAGTCAAGTGGGCCTTAGGAAGCATCACTACGAACAAAGCTAGTGGGGTGATGGAATTCCAGTTGAGCTATTTCAAATCCTAAAAGATGATGCTGTGAAAGTGCTGCACTCAATATGCCAGCAAATTTGGAAAACTCAGCAGTGGCCACAGGACTGGAAAAGGTCAGTTTTCATTCCAATCCCGAAGAAAGGAATTGCTAAAGAATGTTCAAACTACTGCACAATTGCACTCATCTCACACGCTAGTAAAGTAATGCTCAAAATTCTCCAAGCCAGGCTTCAGCAATACATGAACAGTGACCTTCCAGATGTTCAAGCTGGATTTAGAAAAGACAGAGGAACCAGAGGTCAAACTGTTAACATCCACTGGATCATCGAAAAAGCAAGAGAGTTACAGAAAAACATCTGCTTTATTGATTGCCGGGAGCCAGCGAGGGAAATCCTACCCGTGGCAAAGGTCAATTGGGGAAGAGGCCTGACGGACAAAGGCTAATCAGGACTCGAGGAACCCCCTGGACTTACCTGAGCATCTACCCCAAAGAAAACTGGAGTCTGACTGCTTTACTATCTTACGCCTCTTACCAAGTCCTCTAATACTTACGGGGGCTTCCCCCCAACCACCTTTCTCTGAAAACATTAATTCAGAGCTGTAGTTTAAAAGTTCTCCTCGGCTTAATAGGAGTGTTCCAATCCAAGCCCCTCTGATAGCTTTCTAACTTGCATGACAAGTTTGTCCAGGCTCTTACAACCATGAGTGTGACTGTTTATAGCCTCCCAGCCATGCAAGGACAGAAAGCCTAATATTCTAAAATACAGGAATCTGCTGAAGAAGTTAAAATCATTAGAATAGTACTAAAAAAGATTTCATTGTTGAATCAATGCTTGCTGCAGTTTCCTCTATCTATTGTATCCTTGGAAATATATTAATCACATATAGAGAATATAAGTAGTAGCCTTTGATTTAACCACATCAGATCTTAAGTTAATAAATTCCTTTCTTGCAGCTCACTACACCGATGCCTTATAGGAATGTAACTTTGTTATGTGTCTAGCACCTAACTTTAGGAAAGTCACCTTAAAAGAAAAGTCTTTTACTTGCTAACTAACCTATTGTCAGGAGAGAGGGCCATAAAACTGTTAGCAGGCCCCCTGGCCAGAAGATGATGTAAACCACCTAAAACTTTTATCACGAGACACACAAAAACGTGATTTTGGCGTGAATCTATACCTCCCTTTCTCTGTTTCTTATGCGCATAACTTAGGGTATAAAAGCAGCACTGGAAAATAAAGTTTTGGGCCTTGCTCACTGAAGCTTGGTCTCCCCGTGTCGTTCTTTCTCTTTTTCCATCCTTTTCTCTATTCTCCTTTTTCTGGTTGAGATCCTTGGAGCGCTGGGCCCTCTGAGTTTACTTATCTGCCTGGGCTTCTAAGACCCACTCGAGGGGGTGCCCTGGTGGGGTGCCTCCAGTGATTCGAGAGGGCGCCTGCGGCCTACGTAAACAGAGCAAACCCCGTGCTGGGGTTTTATTGGTTTCCAGCGTAAACCAAGGAATCATCAGCCCCTGTCTCTCTCTCTCTCTGACGCCGACGCCGTTCATCCCGAGGATACCCTGGGCCATATCGAGGCTGGTCCCCGATAATTGATGCCAAAGCCTTTGACTATGTGGATCACAATAAACTGTGGAAAATTCTGAAAGAGATAGGAACATCAGCCCACAAATTATGAGCAACCTAGACAGCATATTAAGAGGCAGAGACATTACTTTGCCAACAAAGGTCCATCTAGTCAAGGTATGGTTTTTCCAGTGGTCATGTATGGATATGAGAGCTGGACTATAAAGAAAGCTGAGCATCGAAGAATTGATGCTTTTGAACTGTGGTGCTGGAGAAGACTCTTGAGAGTCCCCTGGACTGCAAGGAGATCCAACCAGTCCATCCTAAAGGAGATCAGTCCTGGGTGTTCATTGGAAGGACTGATGTTGAAGCTGAAACTCCAATACTTTGGCCACCTGATGCAAAGAGCTAACTCATTTGAAAAGACCCTGATGCTGGGAAAGATTGAGGGTAGGAGGAGAAGGGGATGACAGAGGATGAGATGGTTGGATGACATCACTGACTCAATGGACATGAGTTCGTGTAGGCTTCGGGAGTTGGTGATGGACAGGGAGGCCTGGTGTGCTGCAGTTCAAGGGGTCGCAAAGAGTTGGACACGACTGAGTGACTGAACTGAACTGACTTATTTTATATTTAAGAAATGAAATCATGATTTAAGCATTCAAGAATATTCTAGAAACAGTACACTGGAATCTCAGCAGAAAAAAAAATCTGAAAAAGTTCTTATGGGCTATATATACAGCAAGAAGTCAGAGAAACGGCCGCACACAAAGGGGACTTGATGAACTAATGACAATCTCTTCTTAGGTGCTGCAGAATTCCAACCTATTCCAACTTCAAAACAGGACCAAAGAGAGGGTGTATTCAGCATCAGGTAGCAGTACAACCAGTCTCTTCCAGGACTGACTATACAATTTCAGTGTTAGAGCAGATCAAGTCCATCAATCCTAGTGCTGTCTTTGGTAGAAACATCAAAGAAAGCATGGAGTATGGACACTGGACTGTTCTCCCTGAAGCAATGGTTCCAAAAGAGGTAATGGTTGCTGTATCTCCCTAAACATTCTAGCAGGATATAAGCTGGTCATGGCTTATCACCCATAATGGTACCTAAATTCTACTTTATATTTAGCTTTCAGAACTTGTTAAAGGAATTTTTAAGAACTAGTTTGCCATACTTAGTCATGCACCTAGAAATGGTAGGTTTCTCAGTATCTCATCACTTTCCAGGGCAAAGAAATGTTTCCATTCATTCCTTTGGTCCATGGCAGAGCCTTCTGGGGCTTTTCTTTAGCTTCATCATGTGACTGCTGCTGCTGCTAAGTTGCTTCAGTAGTGTCTGACTCTTTGAGACCCCATGGAATGCAGCCTACAAGGCTTCTCCATCCATGGGATTTTCCAGGCAAGAATACTGGAGTGGGTGCCATTGCCTTCTCCGTCATCATGCAACTAGAACCATATAAATATTCCAAGAGCAGACACACCCTGCTTGTATACAAAGCCACCTCCTGGCTTTGCTTCCAAAGCTCTTCTGTATGCTATGTGTACTTGCTTGACTTTTTTTGGCCACAGTAGCAAACTGAAAGATCTCTAAAGAGGAGTGTTATTAAAAACTACTCAGTAATTGTTTGCTTCCAAAACAGTCACCTTAAATTTTCCTCTCCTAAAACTTAACAGCCAATGTGCCAACCTTTAAGCTTGTATTTCATCCCTCCTTCTCACACAAAGAAACCCTGAAGTCTATAGAAAACCCAGTCAGAGGTCTTTACTCTGCCACCTCTTGCCAAGGAGTTTGAACTGTGTTACACGTGGGAAAGTCACCCATAAACATATTACAAAACAGTCTATTCATTACCTAGAACTCAACCTAATATATTTTTCTTTCTCACTGATTATCTCCTTCTATGAAGCAGTCATCTGGCCTAAAAATCTAATCCATATATCTTGTTCTGATAATATATCTTTCCATCTATATTTAGGTAATATCCCTATATCTAGCTAAATTATATAATATTCCATCACTCCTCAGGTGTGCCATTTTTCATAAGTGCTTTCAACACATTTCTATTACTTAAATATAGAATTTTTTCCTTAAAAATAAAAACTCTAATGGACTATTCTGTATACTTACTTGTAGGTTCCCATTTTAGTTTCCTTGCCTGTCAGGGGTAATTTCTATTTCTACGGTTTTTCTAGGTAACCAAAGATGCTGGATTTTGTGTTTTAGGGAAACTTTAATTAATCTGCACTTTTTAAGCTCCATCACTGTTCATTTGCATGGATTACAGCCCTACCTCCTGATTGGTCCCACACGCTTGACTTTAGTAGACTGTAACACCCTACTACTAACAGGACCACTCTCCTAAATTCTTACAGTCCCGCTGGCCAGGTCTCAATTACAAATCTCTTCTTCTACCTCTAATGTCTCTAGTGCAGCAGGATCAGGTGGTGCCGGGGTGTCCTCCCCACAGGCCCAGAATACTCACACAAGGTGCTGATCTCGGATCTTGCGCAGCTGGATCAAGTCAGGTTTGATACTATTCATTTTTTTATCTATTTCTCGGTTATCCAAAGCTTGTTTCTTCAAATCCTGTTCGAGACGCATTTTGCTATCATGAATCTCACCCAGACGTGATTTCAACTTGTCATAATTCATCATAATTCTGTGAAAATATTTGATATATTAAGGCTAAAACAGAAACCAAGCAGAAGCGTTCTACAGTGTGCACACGGTCCTAAACCTTCAGTGTGGTGGACATCTGCTGTTTTTGCCTGGCACATATTTATTCTCACCCCTCTGGGAAGAGCACCGTCACGTTCCCTGTCGGGAAGGGCTCCTGTTCCCATCTCAGATTCATTGGTGAACATCCACACAACCCCTCCTGTCCAAGAAGAGTGTTCTATTCCATCCTATCCCTGCCTCAGGCCACAGTGACTTGTTCAGAAATCAGAATAATACCCAAACTGACCCAATGACAGTCAAATCTAGGACTCTTGCTAGAAATATTGTAGACAGATTCTCTCTTTCCACTGAGATTGTTAAGTTGTTAACATGTGATTCGAGGCCTCCCAACAGTTTATACTACTGCTTTGAAGGGAAATCCTGCCTGAGGATGAAGCCAACACAGAGGAAATTTGAGCCAACAGACAGAAAATGAGGAGAATCCTGACGATATTGTTTGGGCTGGACCCAGCCGTGACTGAACAAGTAAAGCTGGGTTACAGTGTGAACTAAATGTGCTGCTGCTGCTGCTGCTAAGTCGCTTCAGTCGTGTCCAACTCTGTGCGACCCCATAGGCGACAGCCCACCAGGCTCCTCCATCCCTGGGATTCTCCAGGCAAGAATACTGGAGTGGGCTGCCTAAGCCTTTCCACCACACAATGTTTTGCCGTGCTGTGAACCCTAAGGCAACAACTGTCCACATTACTCACTTGTCACTCAATAATAAACAGTTTTATATTACCATTAAAACTTCATCATGATACTTTAACTCCCTATGCAACTAAACTACAAGTTCTTTTTCATTTCTTCATTATTAATAATGGTCACTTATTGGTACTGTAATGTCCAATACTCACACACACACACACATATACACACCTTTCCCTACCATAAAGTGTATGTGTGTGTGTTACTTAGTCCTCAGAGCATTTCAACAAGCTTTTATCCACAGTTTTATGGAGAAAGAAACAAGTGCAGAGTTAAGTAACTCAGTGAAGGCAACACAGCCAGGTGGCGCTAGTGGTAAAGAACATGCCTGTCAATGCAGGAGACACAGGTTCCATCTCTGGATCAGGAATATCCCCTGAAGAAGGGCATGGCAACCCACTCCTGTATTCTTGCCTGGAGAATCCCATGGAAGAGAAGCCTAGTGAGCTACAGTCCATGGGTCGCAAAGAGGTGGACACAACTTAAGTGACTTAGCATACACTCACAGAATTTAAGCCCATGGTTTAAGCCATTAAACACAAACAGAAATGTAAAAAGGCAAAATGGTTGTCTGAGGAGGTCTTACAAATAGCTGTGAAAAGAAGAGAGGCAAAAGGCAAAGAAGAAAAGGAAAAAGATACATCCATTTGAACTCAGAGTTCCAAAGAACAGCAATGAGAGATTAGAAAGCCTTCCGCAGTGATCAAAGCAAAAGAAACAGAGGAAAACAATAGAACGGAAAAGACTAGAGATACCTTCAAGAAAATTAGAGATACCAAGGGAACATTTCATGCAAAGATGGGCTCAATAAAGGACAGAAATGGTATGCATCTAACAGAAGCAGAAGATATTAAGAGAGGTGGCAAGAACACACAGAAGAACTGTACAAAAAAGCTCTTCACGACCCAGATAATCCTAGAGCCAGACATCCTGGAATGCAAAGCAGAGTGGGTCTTAGGAAGCATCACTATGAACAAAGCTAGTGGAGGCGATGGAATTCCAGCTGAGCTACTTCAAATCCTAAAAGATGATGCTGTGAAAGCGCTGCACTCAATATGTCAGCAAATTTGGAAAATTCAGTAGTGGCCATGGGACTGGAAAAGATCAGTTTTCATCCCAGTCCCAAAGAAAGGCAAGGACAAAGAATGCTTAAACTACCACACAACTGCACTCATCTCACACGCTAGTAAAGCAATGTTCAAAATTCTCCAAGCTAGTCTTCAAAAGTACATGAACCATGAAATTCCAGATGTTCAAGCTGGATTTAGAAAAGACAGAGGAACCAGAGATCAAATTGCCAACATCCGCTGGATCATCAAAAAAGTAGGAGTTCCAGTAAAGCATCTATTTCTGGTCTATTGACTATGCCAAAGCTTTTGACTGTGTGGATCACAACAAACTGGAAAATTCTTCAAGAGATGGGAATATCCGACCACCTGACCTGCCTCTTAAGAAATCTGTATGTAGGTCAAGAAGCAACAAGTAGAACTGGACATCGAACAACAAACTGGTTCCAAATTGGGGAAGAAGTACCTCAAGGCTGTATATTGTCACCCTGCTTATTTAACTTACATGCAGAAACGCTGGACTGGATGAAGCACAAGTTGGGATCAAGATTGCTGGGAGAAATATCAATAACCTCAGATATGCAGATGACACCACACTTATGGCAGAAAGCAAAGAACTAAAGAGCCTCTTGATGAAAGTGAAAGAGGAGAGTGAAAAAGTTGGCTTGAAGCTCAACATTCAGAAAACTAAGATCACGGCATCTGATCCCATCACTTCATGGCAAATAGATGGGGAAACAGTGGAAACAGTGACAGACTTTATTTTGGGGGGCTCCAAAATCACTGCAGATGGTTACTACAGCCATGAAATTAGAAGACACTTGTTCCTTGGAAGAAAAGCCGTAACAAACCTGGACAGCATATTAAAAAGCAGAGACATCACTTTGCCAACAAAGGTCCATCTAGTCAAAGCTATGGTTTTTCCAGTAGTCATGTATGGATGTGAGAGTTGGACTATAAAGAAAGCGGAGCGCTGAAGAATTGATGCTTTTGAACTGTGGTGTTGGAGAAGACTCTTGAGAGTCCCTTGGACGGCAAGGAGATAAAACCAGTCCATCCTAAAGGAAATCAGTCCTGAATGTTCATTGGAAGGATGGATGCTGAAGCTGAAACTCCAATACTCTGGCCATCTGATACAAAGAACTGACTCATCTGAAAAGACCCTGATGCTGGGAAAGATTGAGGGCAGGAGGAGAAGGGAATGAAAGAGGATGAGATGGTTGGATGGAATCACCGACTCTATGGACATGAGTTTGAGTAAACTCTGGGAGGTGGTGATGGACAGGGAGGCCTGGAGTGCTGCAGTCCATGGGGTTGCAAAGAGTCAGACAGGACTAAGCAACTGAACTGAACTGAACTTAAGCCATTAAGCTATACTGCCTCACAGCACTTAATACTATTCTTAAGCACAGAGTTCACTAACACTTTGGTGCTAATATGAGCAATGATTTTGCTTTTCCCTCCATAGGATTCAGGTTTATTATCTACTTTGCACCCCTCAACCTGCTGTTACTTGGCTCATTTTCTAAGTCTCCACTAAATTTGCTTTGATAAAGGTTTCCAGGATTCTTTTAGCTGCCAGATTCAATCTTCTCATGTTTCTCCTTCTCGGTGTAATCTCATCCTTATCATCTACCATAACCTACACACTTTTGCCCCTCAAATCCTTTCTGTAGAGTTCCAAATCCAAATAATCAACTGCCTACCACTCAGACAATTCCAGGTTCTCATAGGAACCTCAAAACTCACTGGTTCCCACTCCGAACTCCCCTCATGAACTTCCCTTCTTGATGAATTACACCATCCCTTAGTCACTAGTATCAGAAACCTAGGAATAAATCTTTGGCTTCTCCCACACCTGTCATATCTGGTCAGGCATACAGTCCTCAGCATTTCTATTAACTCTATTCACCACTATGTACTCTCAAACACTGGAACACATTCTAAAGCTATCAAGGAAAACAAGCCACCACTCTTACTCTCAATAAGCTCACAGTTCTGAGAGTGTGACTTTCAGTAAATGTTACAGTAAGGATCAGGATCAGATGCTATAGAAATGGGGACAAAAAGCCCCTAAAACAGTCTAGGGAATCAGAGAAATTTTTCTACAAAGACATGTCTAAGCTGAGTGCTAAAGGGGTCAACAAAATTTAGGACGATGGAGAAAGAATGCAGAAGAAAGAAGGTTCAGCTTGGTACCATTAGTGTGAACAGCAAGTAACTCCATATGGCAGGACTATCAAGTCTGAGGAGGTAAAAGCAGACATGACAGAGATGATTAAGGAAGAAAAGACGTCCTGGCTCACTTATGCACTTGGAGATATTAGGCAGATTTACCGTTCAATCTCCTTTTCATTCCCTTCTTTTCGAAATCGCTCAATATATTCTTTGCTATGTTGTTCTTGTGTATGACACTGCTCTTCAAATATTTTAATTGTTTCATTAAAAGCTTCAATTGCAGTCCTCTTCATCTGTATTTCCTATAGGATAAAAAAAGATAAACACACTTCGTTATCTTTTTATTTCTTTTTGTAACCTTAGTATTAAAACAAATCTTAAAATTCGAGTTATGGTTCCATATGAGATCAAATTAAGGAGGCCAAAACAAGACCCTTCTACCATTATTTATATATGAAATATATCATTAAAACCCTAAAATACAAGAAAAATAACTATTATCTGAAATATAGCTGAGAACCACAGAAAGGCCTCTGAGCTGCTAAGAGATTAACCCCGCATACCCTGAAGACAAGATAAAGTTCCTCCTTTGTAACTACTGTTGTACTGACCCCAAAAAAGTGCTGATGGAGTGAAAGACAGAACAGAGTTCATGCACCAGCATGCAAAACCTTATTTTCCAGAAAAGCCCTACAGAGTCTATTTAGTCTTACTTCATTTCTAAAGCATGTCATTTTCGAAATAGATTCATTAGTAGATTCATCTCATTAGAAGCAGAAAATGAGGAAGGGGAAGAAAGCTGCTAAAATCAGATGCAAAATAAGGTGAAAAACTAAAATCACCACAAAACAGAAGCCCAGGAGGCTAAGCCACTCACACTAGGGTAAGTGGTCCTCCACGTTCCAATAAGTTCTGAGGGTATCTGTACACTTTAGCATCTGAATCATGACTCCCCTAAGATTTTCAAAGAGGGTTAAATTTTGTTTACTTTAGCAAGTCAAGAAAATATGTGTAAAGGTCTAGAAAGACTGCGATCCTGAATGTTTACAAGTTTAAAAGTTTCAGTGCTTATGGGACAATTCATCAACTATTTAGCACTGATTAATTTCTTTTTTAATAATTTTATTTGTTTTATTATTTAGTTAGTTTTGGCTATGCTGGGTCTTCTGTTGCTGCTTGGGCTTTTCTCTAGTTGTGGCAAGAGTGGGCTAATTCTCCAGCTGCAGTGCGCGGGCTTCTCATTATGGTGGCTTCTCTTATTGCAGACCACAGGCTCTAGGGCATGCAGGCTTCAGAAGCTGTGGCAAATGGGCACAGTAGTTGCAGTTCCTGGGCTCTAGAGCACAGGCTCAATAGTTGGGGTGCACAGGCTTAGCCACTCTGCAGCATGTGGGATCTCCCCAGACCAGGGATCAAACCCACGTGTCCTGCATTGGCAGGAGGATTCTTTACCACTGAGATACCAGGAAAGCCCTGATTAATTTCAACAAATTATTAATTGATTAATTTGACTGATTAATTTCAACAAATGATTACTGAGAATCCATTACACAGAAAGTACCATCTGGTGTTAAAGAGAGTCACAAAAGGGGCCTGCCCTCCAGGATTTAGAATACACAGGCAAAACAGATTTCTGAACTCTAATAAGGTTTTGTTTCATCTCATGATAGAGGAAATAAAGTGGGGTGAATTAGTTACTCATTGCTTTACAGAGACTTCATGGAGGAGGCAACATCTGAGTTAGGTCTTAAAGAATTGGGGCAGGAGAAGAAAATCCAGCGTTACACACAGACGGCATGGCATGACTCATACACAATAAAAGTGGGTATTAGGGACGTGCAATTGCTCAGTGGGGCTGGAACATAAGGGAGTCAGCAGACGAGGGACACCAGAACCCTGTGATGCTTCGTACAGCTGAGGATACATCATATGTATCTCAAGTAGCACTGCAAACTCACTGGAATCCCTGTATCTAAATATTTAGCTATAAATCCTACAATTCTCAATTATGGTGGAGGGTTTTGGCTCCCGTGCAAGGTTAAGAAAAGGTGGCAAGAATACACAGAAGAACTAGACAAAAAAGATCTTCACGACCCAGATAATCATGATGGTGTGATCACTCACCTAGAGCCAGACATCCTGGAGTGCAAAGTAGAGTGGGCCTTAGAAAGCATCACTACGAACAAAGCTAGTGGAGGTGATGGAATTCCAGTTGAGCTATTTCAAATCCTGAAAGATGATGCTGTGAAAGTGCTGCACTCAATATGCCAGCAAATTTGGAAAACTCAGCAGTAGCCATAGGACTGGAAAAGGTCAGTCTTCATTCCAATCCCAAAGAAAGGCAATGCCAAAGAATGCTCAAACTACCACACAACTGCACTCATCTCACACGCTAGCAAAGTAATGTTCAAAATTCTCCAAGGCAGACTTCAACAGTACATGAACCATGAACTTCCAGATGTTCAAGCTGGTTTTAGAAAAGACAGAGGAACCAGAGATCAAATTGCCAACATCCGCTGGATCATCAAAAAAGCAAGAGAATTCCAGAAAAACATCTACTTCTGCTTTATTAACTATGCCAAAGCCTTTGACTGTATTGATTACAGCAAACTGTGGAAAATTCTTCAAGAGATGGGAATATCAGATCACCTGACCTGCCTTCTGAGAAATCTGTATACAGGTCAAGAAGCAACAGTTAGAACTGGACATGGAACAACAGACTGGTTACAAATCAGGGAAGAAGTATGCTGAGGCTGTATATTGTCACCCTGCTTATTTAACTTACATGCAGAGTACATCATGAGGAACGCTGGACTGGATGAAGCACAAGCTGGGATCAAGACTGCTGGGAGAAATATCAATAACCTCAGATACGCAGTTGACACCACACTTATGGCAGAAAGCTAAGAACTAAAGAGCCTCTTGATGAAAGTGAAAGAGGAGAGTGAAAAAGTTGGCTTAAAACTCAACATTCAGAAAACTAAGATCACGGCATCTGGTCCCATCACTTCATGGCAAATAGATGGGGAAACAGTGGAAACAGTGACAGACTTTATTTTTGGGAGCTCCAAAATCACTGCAGATGGTGACTGCAGCCATGAATTAAAAGACACTTGCTCCTTGGAAGGAAAGTTATGACCAACCTAGACAGCATATTAAAAAGCAGAGACATTACTTTGCCAATAAAGGTATGTCTAGCCAAAGCTGTGGTTTTTCCAGTAGTCAAGTATGGATATAAGAGCTGGACTATAAAGAAACCAGAGTGCCGAAGAATTGATGCTTTTGAACTGTGGTGTTGGAGAAGACTTTTGAGAGTCCCTTGGACGGCAAGAAGA